>NC_041050.1:19725329-20025329 GCF_900634775.1 Gouania willdenowi
AGAACCAAATACAAAGACATTCATAGTCTGATTCAGGGTTCTACAACAAAACATTGGGTTGAATTAGAATTAAATAGTAAAATGTTGGAAGCTGAACTTGTTTGGTTTGTTCTTGCCACAGACGGACCAGCTGCTCTTGGTCTGAAGTCATCGTCCACCAGTATCCAGCTCAGCACGCAGCGGCTTAACAAAGGGGGACAACACCTGAGCCAGCAGGGCCTCAAACAACATCAGACTGGTCAGATATTTCCTCTCCTATCAGACACCTTCAATGACTGACTGCATTTTTTGGAAAGGGAAAAAAGACCTTAAGAAATGCAGTTTGTAAAATAACCATGTATTTATTTGACACTTGGCAAACTTACATTTACTTTGGATATAACCTTTTCAAATAAAGTGAAGTGAATATTAGAGGTCGAACGATATTGGATTTTAAAAGGCCGATACCGATTTAAAAAATAAATAAATAAATCAGCCGATATCTAAAGCCGATATTTGAGGCCGATGTACATTTTTTAAAAGCACATTGATTATGAAAGACAATTGAAACACTCATATAAATGTATATATTGGAAATTATATTGAATACACCAATAGAACTCTTAACATTTATTAAACTTTAAATATACCCCGACACAACCATGTTAAAAAAATTACAGGATGGGTAAGTAGCAGTAAAGCATGGCAACAATATACAATGTGCAAGTAGTCGGTTTAAACTAAATACCTGTTTTAGGTAGAACCACTCACTCCTTCCCTCTGTTCACAGCCACCACCATTATACATAAGCGTCACATTTGTCACCATATGCACAACTAAAACATCACATTTCACTCTCACTTTAATATAATCAACTCTTAACCACTCTTTCCATTTCCTACCTTGAGTCTCTCCTCCCTGTTCCCTTCCCCCTCACTTTGCCCTCTGTTCTTATATCCTCCCTATAATAAAGTGATTCTTACCCTTCCTTAGGGAGGGCTGGTAATGTTTTTTTTTTTTTTTTGGCCGATGGCCGACCTTGAAACAAGTCCATATATCGGCCCGATATACAGTATCAGCCAATACAGAATATAAAATCAACAATAACATAGTCAGACTAGTTTTTTTATAAAGTGCAAAAAGTGACATTTCATGTCAGTCTTAAATTAAAACAAGACACAGCTCAGATTTACAATATGGACATGATCTTTTTCAACATTATTAACATGTCTACATTGAGACCTTTGTGTCTTTTTAACTGCAGGAGACACAGTTAATGCCCAAACACTTGGGACAGATGTCGCAGTGATGGAAAGGTTTGCGTTCCCGCCCTCTTCAATATATTGTAATACCACTTGTGACGTATTAGTATCACAATATCTTGTCGTACGATATATCATCCCATAATAATAATATTGACTTGGATTTATAACGCTTTACAGAAACCATTATTAATTCACATTAGTCATACTGGTGGTTGTAAGCTACATTATGGCCACAGCTGCCCTGGGGCATACTGACAGAAGTTGACAAATTGACCACCTCAAAAATTCATGCACGATTCATACGTGGCAGTGTGGGTTAAGTGCCTTGCCCATGGACACAACAACAATGAGTGGGATATTTCTGATCTAGTTCTTTTAATTGAATTGTAGAACTTGTGTTGACAGGCTCTGCTCAGAAGAATGAAGTCCACTCCAACTTTCTTGCTGATGTGAAAAAAGCTCTACCGGCAGAAGAATCTGCTCATCTCTTTAAAGCCATTCACAGCTACAAGAAGACGGACAGCTATGAGCAGCTGGTGAGCACGGTGGTGAGCCTGTTCACTGAGAGGGACGAGAACTTCAGCCTGCTACAGCGTAAGATCATGGGACGGAGCTCATTTTGGCCTTATTTACAGTCTTCTCTCACGGGATCTCAACTAGAGGGTCTGTCTGTTCTACAGGGTTTGGCATGTTTATTCGGCCTCACCATAAGAAGCAGTACAAAGAGATGTTGGATGATTTGATAGGCCAGCAATGCTCTGCTGCAGATGTTCCTGTCAATGAAGATCAGCCAGTTTTAGGTGAAGGTCAGTAAATAATGTTGGATCATCCTTTTCTCTTGGTATTCTATGCGTGTTCAGCATTACATCTACCACTTGTAATGGAAAACTGAACTGCTGTTACATTCTGTTATATGACACACTGAGCAACAAAATGCTAAATAATTACTGAATGAATTAATGTCAAAAGAAGAAAGAGAATATTGCTTTCGTTTTGTCACATTTGATACATTTAAAAGGTTAAGTGTTTATTAAACATTTTTATAGAAGATCATTGGTTTGAAAGTTCAGGAACTGCTCCTTACAAGCAAATTATCTCCTTCAATCATAATTTATGTAGCTTTTTTCTCTTTTAAAATTGAGGAGGCAACTTCTAAAACATTGCGTGTGTCAAACTTTAGGCCAGCAGCACTATCAAGCAGGTAAAATGTGAATTGTCCATTAAGGTTTTAATTATGAAATGTAATTGTGTTGTGAAGCTGCGTGATCTCTTTAAACAACAGGTGTGTGCTCCACTAAGTGTAGAAGTGACAGTGCCAGTGGTGTGTATGTTGTAATAGCGCAGCGGGAATAATAGTAGTGGTTATTGAGCCTCTTAAATGGTGAGTTTATTGTATTGGAGCAAATAAATGTACTTTTCCCATTTGTTTTGGTGCTTCCAACACTGAGGAAGTGGACCATGAGCAGCACCAGGGTATAGTAGCCACTTTGAAATACCTGAAAATAATAATTGCCATTAAGACCCTGTTTACATTCAGACATGTCACTCATAGCCAGGTGAGACTGAATTTCTTAGAAATCAACCTGTGTTCTGCTGAGGCATATCGTCCAGAAAATACAGTATCTGCTCAGGGAATAGTAAAATTATTGCAAAATCTTATAGTCTTTGTGAATTAAACTCACACGTCACACTTTGGGATCAGGGCATCCAGAAATCCAGAGCATTTTTCTATGGCTCATACTGGTTTGCAATAATATTGAATGATAGGATTTTGTCTGTGATCAGACTTTTTCTTCTCTTTCCTTCCTACAAACACTAAAACACATTTTGTATTTTTTATGCATAAATATTTGTGTTTTGTGTATTTCAGCTTCACATTCATCATCTTTGAAGACTCAAAGCAAAATTCATAGTTTCTTCTCAAACAACCAAAGAAAATAAAGTGGTTTCATGAACTAAAGGAGGACGACTGGCAGAAAACACCTACTATCAATTCAAGGAAGGATTCGCTCAAGCTTTGATTTTAAACAGCGTTGTTTTGACTTCACAGTGCTCTTTGTTTAAAAGACATCATGACTTGTTTCTTATGTTTTTTAATTTAAATAAATACATTTACAAGCTCTCACATACTTCCTTTTTCCTCCCCCCAACATCACCATTAAACAGCCTCCAAACCATCACCGATATGCCACTCATGGTCAATGGGTAGAAATTGTTTTCAGAAGAAATTCATGCTTTTCAGACTGGCTAACATGAGAGAACCTAGAGGAGAGACGACAAACTTTGGCCCAAGTCCTCGACTCTCCCAGTGTGAAAGCAGCCTACGTGATATGGTGGGTGTAGTGTTCAACATATCAGTGCTACGGGAAATAGTTGATGATAATTCTTGTTAAATCGTTATATAAATTATATATTTTGTCTGTATCAAGCATACCAAAATGTATTATGTTTGCAGATGACACTTTTTGTGTGTGTGTGTGTGTGTACAGGAGAAGATATATTTGAGTTAAACAATAAGTTATCTTTAAATTAAAATAAAACAAGGTACATTTTTTCAGGTAATAGAACTGTTAAAAATGCAAAACTAATTCCTGTGTTGTTATAGATAGTAAACTGCATTGGAAACCCCATATTGAGAATATTAAAAGTAAATTGCCCAAATCTTTAGGCATACTATATAAACTATGGACCTACTAAACAAAAACAACTTATTTAATATGTATTGTTCTTTGGTTATGTCACACTTAACATATCGTGCAGTGGTGGTGTGAAATGCATGAAAAACTATTATAGATACATAATAAAATTACAAGAAAGTTATTAGAAATATTAAACAGTAGGACATATTGATGCAACTTATACAATATTCAACGAAAAACCTTAATATGGTAGGATAATGTGTATATATATATATACAGTATATATATATATATATATAATGTATTAATATATATAAATGTTCCTAATATAGTATTTAAGACGATCTTCAAAATAAGAGAGAGTAAATATAATTTAAGAGCTCCAAATCCAAGGCTCGGATGGGTCCAGAAAACTATCACTAATTTTTTTGCACATTTTTATTTATTTATTTGAGCGATTCATGAGGATTGCATGGCAAACCTTTGCTTAACAGATTGCCGGGTAATGTAAAAAAAAAAGAAAAGGTTATCCTTCAAATTAAAGTTTTCTTTCCGAATTGTTTGTGTAAATTACTAAAACACAACCTACTCGCGCTGTTTATTTTGGTGTTCTGGACTTTCAGCCAACATCGCGGGATTACAGTGCAGTTATCGCGATAGTTCGGGCACAGCTCATACTCCACCATGGCAGGCGGTAAGTTGGTGCTAGAAGGCAGAGTCAGTGTCAAATGCTTTCTTTTAGGGCTCAGCGTGCTTGTTATACCTTTCATCAAAACCTGCTTTGGAAACCTCGACTGGGTCTTTGATTATTTGACCGAAACACCGGGAAAAATCGCCATTTGTGTCCACATAGCGGTTGTTAACGGCCTCTTGCTAGTATTATACAGAGGACCACTGTACAAGGTAAGCACTGGGGCTACTTAGCACTTCCTGCTAAGCTTCAAATGGTCAAGTTTAGTACAGTTAGTTGGTTTTTAAGCGTGTTATTTATCCCAGACTGTCATAGAGTTGTGTCATTGTGAATAGTATAGTGCAGTGTCGCTAATCTTATATTTATCTAGTGTTAGTGAATCACTCAACTATATGAGTCCTTAATCCTGTAGGCTAAGCAGGAACAGATGGTCAGAGCTAAAACAGGTAAATCTGCACTGGTGAGATGACATTCTATTCACACTGACCTGCTGTAGATCTATGCTGTTCATTTCTATGGCATTCTATTTAGACCTCAGGTTATCAGTTCATAGGTTGGACCAAAAAGTAGGTCACAAATGTGTTTTCAAAGGTTTTTGTTTACACTTTAGTACAGATACAGGTGGAAACCACACAGAAAACATGTACTTTTTTTCATTTGTTTTTATTTGTTTGTTTAGAGCAGGGACAAGAAACTCCAACAGAGAAAACACAAGATGTTCAAAATATTATATACGATCCATGTGCACTTATGATTGCACTAATATTTTACCTTGTCTAAAATGCACTCAATTTCTAGTAAAAGTACTGGTGTTATAAAAAATACTGAAGTAAAACTAAGTGTTGAGTACTAATAACTTTTTTGACCAATGCATGTTGCACCAAGAGCATTAAACTTGATTTATTGTCTAAAATATGTTTCATCACCTTTCTCAGGTGGAAAAATAAAACAGAAATAATACACAAGCATATTTTTTGTAAACAAATGTAGATTTAAACCTGGAAACTAAATGTACAGTCTATGGTGCATATTAAGCTGTTTACACACATTTAGAAGCTTTTAGGCCAAACTTGTAAAACCGTGAAGGGTCACTTTTAACACATGAAAAATAAAAAAAAATGTCATACAAGTATTTGCTGTAAAGTTTCTTATCGCAGTGATTCTTTTGAGATTAGACGTTGATGTCTTTCAGTATTCACAATTTGATGAGGTAATGTAAAGGAAAATTAAGAATTTAATACACTTTACCAAATAGAGACTTTTTCTTAAAGGTAATTGTTAGCTGTTAAAATTATATCTGGTGAGGCTAGACAGTAGGGGTGTGTATTGCCTGGCATCTGGCGATTAGCAGTGTGACGATATCTCAATAAGGTGATATAGCGCAACATTTTTTTCCGCACGATCTATTATCAATATGCACGCGCTAAGTATCAATTTTTTTTATTATTAGTATTATAATGTAATTCATTTTCATTTTATTTTTTCATAGCCTTTTCTGCTTTTTCACTAAAATGTGCAGGTAAGTCTTCACAGAAATGTTGTCACTGTTTTTTTTTGAAGGAACCAATATATTGTTTACTGGAATATTGCACTATAATGGTGTCACTGGTCAGAAAGATCCTGTTTTTTGTTTACAGAAATCACTATTGGAAATACATATTTGTTTACATTGGTATGTTGACACTTATTTACAGAAATGTTGCACTAAAATAGTGTCCCTGTTCATAGGACACTTTTTCAATTTATTGTCTTTCGGAGATGTAAAATAAAATTGTATTTTTTCACTTAATCTTTTTTTTTCTTATGTCATAGATTATCGTAGATTGATTTTTGACCAGTATATCGATAATTGCAGTATTGTCATATTGTGAGATCATCGTTATCGTGAGGTACCCAGAGGTTCCCACCTCTACTGGCGATACGATTCGTATCCCGATACATAGGTAGGGATACGATATGTCCCGATATTAAAGTTTAAGACGATTAATGCGATTTATTTTTAATATATGACTTAACATGCCATGTGCCAACAACTTAAAATAAAAAAATAACATGCAATCTGTCTGTGGCTTTTAAACCAAATTTGACTTTAGCGCAACATGACTTAGTGCAACTTTACTGAGGTATTTGCCTAGAACAACAAATAAATGCAGAAAGATAGTACTGTACTTTTTTTTAGATTTAATTTGAAAAAACACAAGCTGGCTAACAGTAGGTGAGAACCTCTGGGTACCTCACGATACGCGACACAAAGTTCACGATGACGATTATCTCACGATATGACGATACTGCGATCATCAATACATTGGTCAGAAATCTATCTATGATAATCTATGACATAAGAAAAAAAAGATTAAGTGACAAAATACAATTTTATTTTATATTTCTGAAAGACAATAAATTGAAAAAGTGTCCTATGAACAGTGACACTATTTTAGTGCAACATTTCTGTAAATAAGTGTCAACATACCAATGTAAATGAATAAATATCTCCAATAGTGCTTTTTGTAAATAAAAATAGGGTCTTTCTTACCAGTGACACCATTATAGTGCAATATTATAGTAAACAATATATTGGTAACTTCAACAAACAGTGACAACATTTCTGTGAAGACCTACCTGCACATTTTAGTGAAAAAGCAGAAAAGGTTTTGAAAAAAAAAAAAAAGAATTGATACTTAGAGCGAGCATATCGATAATCGATCGTGTGAAATATTGCGATATATTGCCGTATCGAGATATCGTCACACTCCTAGTCAACATGCCCAGGTTTCAGTGCACTTTTTTGTGCAGTTACAATGTCTCCTGCAGTAGAAAATAATTTCTTGGTTCAATAAAGGTTACAAAAAAAAATCAATATGAATGCGATCCAAGAATCGCGCAACGTAATATCGACGAATAGATTTTTTCAACACCCCTAATAGACAGCATAACATGCTTGAGTGTTGGAAGCTGTTACTGCATTTTGTTCATTTGAAGTCCTAATGTCTAGTGCCCTAAAGCCACACCAGTTGAGAATCACTGATTTAGGTGAAATGGAAAGCCAGACATGATCATTCAAAGCTGAATTTGTCCCACGCTGTGTCTGACTACCCCTAATGCATCTTTCTTTACAGACTTCAGGTTAGCATTTGGGCTAGTTAACTGACCGCTTTAACGTTTAGTTTATAGTTGTCATTCTGAACCATTATCATCAGCCCATAACAAGCCACAAATGAAATAAAAGAAAACGTTTGCCCACCTGGTGATAACGTGAGATGATGAGAGAGGAAAGTATCTGTTTCACATTTAATAATTTGGCTTAAACATAGATATTTTGTTTATTGCTACTTTAATGCTGGTAAATACTGAAAAACATTGTGCAGTATTTAACAGAAGTAAAGATCAAATCTTTGCTTTTTACAAATCCACTTCAAAATAAAAGCTCAAAAGCATTTTCACATTCTTTGACCAGGCACATTTTTAATGACCCACTGAAAGCAGGTTTAGGACAATAAGACTTAACCTCCACTCGTTGGTCGGGATCCAAAAGTTGAGAATTTGTCCTTTTATTCCTCCTGAACCTAATAACTAATATTATTATGCCAGTGGTCCTGAATGATTCTGATTGTCTTCATTGTGATCTGGTGATGTATTAGTCAACAATAGTGAAAAGAGTTTCTATCTACTCAAAGATGACTATTTCCTGTGGCTTTGTTTTTTCCAGGTTGCAGTCAGAGCCTGTTTTCTAGGAGTGACTTTTGGCTGTGGCTTGATTCTGAGCTTCTCTGATACCAGCTGGACACATTTTGGCTGGTGTGTATTTCTAACTATTCAAGATACTGCTTTGTACAAATGGCTTTTAATGATCACTTTAACGTACATGTATTTTACTAGGTATGTTAGTGCTTGCAAAGTTTTAGAGTTTTGTGATATTAAGTCTTAGATAGCGATGGCAAAGTGTTATTTAGCTTGTACACCCAACACCTATCTAAAGGAACACGTGTTTAACTTGTACGTGTGCTTCACACAACCTGTATGACTCAGCATCAAGTTGACGTGACAAAGACTAAAAAACTGGGAAGTTAGGGTGTAGTGCGCCCCCACATAGATTGCGCTCTGGGCGGTCGCCCACATTGCCCGTAGCAAAAACCGTCCTTGGCTGAACCACATATTTTACCTCATTTTTTTAGGTGAAATTGTTGAGTATATTTCAGTTTAGTTTATTATTATTTCGTGGACAAACCCCTTTTACAATGAAAGGAGCCGCTTTAGCCTTAGCGGCTAATTTTCTCATACAGACCTCCGTTTTGCTCGCTTCATTGCTGCTAAGTGGCCCCGTGTTGCATGTTTTAGTACGTGTTGCACGTTTGGACACAGTAGTATTTATCGGTTTAAGTTTTAGTTATTCAATAACCGAGAGCATCCCTAGTAAATACTCGGCACAAGCCAGAAAACCTGTAAAACCTTCCTGTGCTGTGTCTCATACACTAACCTGCTCAGTGCTCATCAGTCTGACTAGAGACCGATTCCTTTGTATTCCTTTCAATTAAATACTGTTTAGTGTTAATATGCCACAAGCAGCTCCATCACTTTCTCCCACACATCTGGCATCTAAAATCAGTAGGCTCTGATTGGCTATATCAGATCAGCTGATATTTTCCATTTTATGCAATTAATGTGATCGGCTGTAATGTCTTAATTCGCCGATTGATCAATGGTGTGATGAAACTTTCTGTAGATGCTCCCATTGCATTGATTCATCCGTGTCATTTACACCAAAAGAGTTGTTTGCGCTACGGGACACAGCTCTTTAGTGTTTCACTCGCATTTGTGCACAAACGTGGAAACCTGTGAGCAAACGGCAAAAATGTCTCTCTGTGGGAGCGAAGCAGCTGAGCACCAAACTTCTTCCCCAGTCTACTGGCTCTGAAAGCAGGGGCAACATCCGCTGTCAGTGTCTGTGTGTGTGTTTGTGTGTGCGTGCGCTTGTTTTGTTTATTCAGTCCTAGCATTTTTAAATGTAGAGTCCTAAACCAGAGCAATGCGCTCCCATTTACTTTCACTTTCATGCCGGAGTGTTCTGTCCGTTTCAGGGTGATAGTGGACACAGAAGCATGAGTGTGTGTGTATGCACCCCACTTCATGGAGCTTCTTCTCCAACTCTCTTGTAGTCGACACAGCTGCTGTGCAGGGACTAAATTAAATGGTTTAGCTCACATTTACACCTGCATGTTCTCGGTCTGCATCGCATTTTTAAAAGTGGAGCCATGACGCTCTTGTGTGTGTAGTGTTATGTTCAGGTCCTGCATGGAAATAGCCAATTCTACCACTCCCTCACTGACAAATGGCTCTGTTAGATTTTCCGTGAATCTGTATCTGATAGTATCAAAGGAATTTTGTCGTTACCTAAAAAACAACCCGACTTCATATGATCTGATTGGTGATTGTTTTTTTAAAACTCAGTGATGATTGGTGATCGGCCCATAAATCCTGATCGTGTAAAGCCTAAAAAACAGTAAATTGGTTTTATTATTGATCTCCGGCTGCACATGTCGACCATTGTTCTCGGCAATATTCTTATATTGATATTTACAGAATAAACTAAGTTGGGAGTGGGAGAATCATGTATTAACCAAAATCGAGGCACAGGGTTCAATTAATCATGATTGAAATTTTTGCCATAAATGCCCAGCCTGAGTACCTACATAGCTCAGAATAGACGAGACAATTATCATGGATACACTTAAGATGATGTTCTCTTTGTGCTTTGTTCGTGGTGCTATAAAAGCTTCCTAATCTAGACTTGTTTGCTTTAATATTTGATGACTTTCATTCACTAGTCATGGATAAATGTGTGAAATAATGCTGGTCTTTCTCCAGGTACATGTGCTCTCTCTCCTTCTTCCATTACTCTGAATACTTGGTGACGGCCATCATCAACCCTCGCACTTTGTCGTTGGACTCGTTTCTTCTGAACCACAGTGTGGAGTACACTCTAGCTGCTGTCTCCTCATGGCTGGAGTTCACTGTGGAGAAGCTGATAGTTCCAGGTTGGTCTGTGTGTGTTGCTTTACACAATCAGGATTTTTGGGCCTATCACTGATCAGTGAGTTTTAAAAAAACGATCATTGATCCGATCATATCAATTCAGGTTGTTTTTTTTTAGGTACCGATCAAATTCCTTCAATACTACTGATACAGATTCACGGAAAATCAAATAGTACCATGTTTTGGGGCCTAATTGCATCCTTGTGGCTGTGAGAAAGTGGAAGAGTTGAAGAATTTCCAACTGGACCTGAACATAACATTGCCTCATGGCTCGGCTTTTTAAAATGTGATGCAGACCGAGCACTTGCAAAAAATATAATATTATTAATGTTATATAAAATGAAGTTTCCCATTATTTACTGCATTGTACATCAATGGTCTCCTGCTGTCATGGCATCATTTTTGCAAACGTTGGATTTCTCACCTGAGTTCTAGATGTGTTCCGTTCTATGGTAAGATGTGTTCAGTGTGTTATAAGTGAGTTCTCTCTTTTAGAACTGAAGCAGCTAAGATGGCTGAGCTTGCTGGGTCTCCTGATGGTCCTGTGTGGGGAGTTTCTACGAAAGGCCGCTATGCTGACAGCTGGTTCCAACTTTAACCACATAGTCCAGAATGAGAAGGCTCAGAGCCACGTGCTGATCACCAGTGGGGTCTACTCCTTCTTCAGACACCCGTCCTATGTGGGCTGGTTCTACTGGAGCATAGGAACACAGGTATCATGTCACTGTCTGGGGTGTCATATTGGGGTTTTCATCTTTGATCGTTTGGTAGCTGATGGAACCTTTTCCCCGTGCAGGTCGTGTTGTGTAACCCTGTGTGCATCATGGGCTACACAATAGCCACCTGGCAATTCTTCCGGGAGCGGATAGAGGAAGAGGAGCTTTTCCTCATACACTTCTTTGCTGAGGACTATGTTGAGTACAAGAAGAAGGTCCCCACCGGCCTGCCTTTCATTTCAGGCATTCGGGTCAACTAGTCTCAGGAGCTGGATGTAAGATGTAACCAATGCACTGCAGCAGGTTGAGTGTGATGGGAGTGTCACGTGCCGTGGCAGCTACCACAGAAATGACCACCTGCCACTTACTGAGAGGCTGTAGCTCACAGAGACTACGACAGCGCGCACAGCAGCCAGCAGCTGGACTGCAGCTGTCTACAATCTCCAAAGGAAACCAGTAACAGACCAGATATCCTCTACTGTATTACATGTAACACTTCAGCCACACCCATTGTACTTGTTTCTGTCTGCATGCTCGGTATCTCACTGAACTGCTTTGGGCCACGGACTGTCATATCTCTTCTGAGGTAATAACACTGAAAACTTTTATAGAGACTTTTTATCAGCGCAATCAGAGATTCCCAGTGTTTCCTCACACTTCACTGTCTACAATGTTGTCATTGTCACTGTTAATCATCTCAAACACCTGAAGAAGAACTCACCTGAGCTCAAAGTCAAACCATTCTTGGTAAAAGAGGATCTGTATATCTTTGATTTCACTTTTCTTCATTGATAATCAGGTCTGAGTATGTTTCTGATTCAAATTGGTTCGGGTGCTTTGGTGCTGACTTTGGTTCACCAGGATTTCCCTCAAAGGTTTGTATTTTGTGCCTCCTATCTTCTTTAAGTCATCATCGTCATCATCATCATCACTGTATGCAAGGTATTAGGGTTTTTTCATAAAGGGAGAAAGAGTCCACATGTTACTGCTTTAAGAGCTATTCATATCCATTCTGCTGGATATGAAAATACAAAAACCATATTATTATTATTATTATATATCTCCAGTGCAGCAATCCCACAGGGTGATGGTCCAGTCATGCAGTTTTAAAGGGAATGTTTGGTAGTAGTTGTTAAAAATTACATTGTTTTACAGACATTATAGGGGTACAAATGTTGGCATAACTTGATTGAAAAGGATAGGACAAATTTTACTAAAGGACAACAGTGGGACCAGCTACAGTGGGACATGTAAAAATAACCAAAGCTGAGTATTTGGAGAACTTAACGAGTTGTTTTTCCGCAGAATGAATTGTCTCTATGGCCGCTTTAGGAATCAACAATAGCTTCCAAAACGTATTTGGTTTTTCCAACCATTGCTTCCATAGTCTTAAGCAGCATTTCCAGTAATCAGTGATACTTTCAAAGCTAAACAACAAAAGAATCCCATCTAACAAAAAATGTGTTAATGCCACTGCACGCAGCAAAGTAATCCATGGTTCTCTTCTCTTTCCTGAAACAGTTGCACACAAAATGACAAAAGGTCAAAGTTTGACCTATTCACATTTGGAAAACTACCAACACATGTTATGACGGTCCTGGAATAACATCTGTTCAATCAGATTTGACCCCCACCCCAGCAGAATACCTCCAGCCTTAAAGAAGAAAGTAATAGAAAGCAAGAGGCACCATGTTGTAGCATTACTGGTCAGTGCGCTCAGGTCTGGGACAGTACTAGTATATATTAAAGATGTGTTTGTTAGAGGTGTGTACGTTTCTGATCTGGCAGTCAAACTTGCTATTTCTAGCGTTTCTCACAGTATAAGTGTGAGGGGTGTGATTTTTCTAACTGCAATTGTAGCACGTTTGAGGTGCATAAAAAGAGTTTTGACGGTGTTTCCACTGTGTGACTTGAGTGAGGTGAACGAGCACGACCCATGTTTTTGAACATGTTGCACTTTGTACGGTGCGGTTCATAGCAGGTCTGTCACTGACAGCCTTCGTCTGGTTTAACATGAAGCATTCAAACACAAAGCAGGTTTTCTGAACACTTGAAATAAATAAAGTTGAGAAAGTTACTTAAATCTGTTGTTTTTCATTGTAAACATCCTTAGATGTTTGCGTTGTATCCATGACATTGTATAGGCAGACAGCATCTCCGTCTTTTATGTAGGACTAAAGTGTGAGGTGACAATTCTGCAGTAGAATGCCACTTCTCAAAAACCATGATAGTTTAACCTCTCCAATTGGGTTATTTGTGATCATATTAGTTTTTTTCTTTACATGAAGCTGAAAAGCTTAAAAAACAGCTCAATAATGACAAAAATATATGGACAAATAGTCATTTTTTATAAGATGTTTAAAATTATTCGTATTGCCATTTTAGTGCAAGTAAACAGAACATAATGCCTTTTTGGTTTTATATTTAATTTTTTTATGTTGTTTAACACTAATCATTATTCAAACAACTTTTTTTTTTATAACAATATAATCTATAAAAGCGAGGTGTGTGTGTCTGTCTGT
The DNA here is from genome assembly GCF_900634775.1 of Gouania willdenowi. Classification (NCBI taxonomy): domain Eukaryota; kingdom Metazoa; phylum Chordata; class Actinopteri; order Blenniiformes; family Gobiesocidae; genus Gouania; species Gouania willdenowi. Next base: position 19,739,172 of record NC_041050.1, read on the forward strand.
CTGTCTGTCAAATATCTCTGGATGAGAATCAGACTGACCTGAGAGTTTCAACATGGCTGCCGCTTATTCAAAGGTGTGCAATGTCGGATTTGTTTGTTTGGATGCCACAGTGATGATGTCATCAGTTAGAATAATGGAACATTGGTCCCACCTCCAGGGTTGAAAAGTAACAAATTACATTTACTCTAGTTACTGTAGAGTAGCTTTTTTGTATACTTGTAGTTTTTAAAATCTGTATATGCTGCCATGAAATTATTCCAATGTTGAAATATAATTACCAAAAGCCACGAGGATTTTCATACTTCCTACGGGCACTGCACTAGTAATAATAATCATCATCAAAATTTCAAGAAATAACGGCTTCATATATTTCACTTTATGTGTCATGGGTCTATATATCATGCATGGGTTTCACTTTCTAAAAAAAGTGACAAAAAATATGTAACTTTTTGACATTCTAATTTTTTTAGATGTGCCTGAACATTTCTGAGCTCAGTGGTTAGTTCATGTGAATCCATCCGAGATAGATCGTTTGAATCGATGATGCTATGATCGATTTTTACGCATGCGCAGCTCTGGCGCTCCCTTTCTGCTAGCTTCTCCGCCATGGCGCCTAGTGTAAGTGAAATCCCTTACGAAAAATTGTCCTTAAATCATGTTCAGTCAAGTGTGTGAACAAGAAAGACGGTTTAGGGTGAAGTTACACATATTATACAGTAGTTAGGATTGGATTTCAGCTACTAGACTTTGCTCAGAGGGGTTTAAAAGCACTCTTGAATTTTCTTTGGGCCTCCGTCTGTTAGCTAACAGTAGCTCAGTAGCATCGGTAGAAGAAGCTCAGCACGTTGTTCTGTTGGTTTCCTCCGGCATGTGTGTTTCTGTGTTTACTCACACTGTTTGACTGCCAGTGTAAGGTGTAGGGATAACTCTTTAGTTGAGTAATGTACAGCGTGGACACAGTTTTATGTGAAGATGTGGTGTCAAACATGAGGATCGCGATTCCTTTCGAAGCTTCAGTCTGTCCTGGTTAAATATTATTTAATTTTGACAAACTACATTATTAAGCAGCATTTTTAAAACGTTTCAGATCTATGGGATATTTCATGGCTTCTGTCTGTGACCTATAGTAGGAGGACGAGTCTTAATTTGTGGGACATAAACACCACAGTATTAAATCAACATTTTCAGGCTATTTTACACATTGTAGCAGAAATATTTCCAATCTTTTTTACTTTGTAGTTAACATATTATTGACCCTTTCTAGTCAATATCTTCCTTTAAATATATTACAATGAATTGTCATGTTTAAAAGTAAATACAATTTTAAAATAATGGCTTGAATAAACATGTAAATATTTGACAAGTAATCCAAAATATTACGAATGCATTATTTTTGATTTATTTAAACCCCTCACCTGAGCACGTTTAGACTCTTTGGTTAAAAGATAATACTCTCAGTAGTTCAATTTATTTTTTATTTTATTTTTGACCGTCAGTAATTAAGACTTAATAATTCAAAATTACATTTCACACAGATATAATTTGTCCTTTATCTGCCTTTGTATTAATCTGCCCAATGTAGTTTTTATTTCTTTCTTTTTTTCTAAAGTCTAAGTCTAGATAATTTTGTGTAGTTTGGAAAAGAGACGTAAAGGGTGAGGTAGTGCTCATACTGCCTACTCATACTGTAATTATTATTATTATTTACCATTTAATCCAGAGAATTACATTTTTTATGTAGTGATTGAGAAAAGTGATTTATTGATCAATAATTTAGTTTCTATTATTAGCCAAAGTATTTGTAAATTGCAGCCAATAAAACCTAAAATAGAAGAATTCAAAGAGCCACAGTTTGATAAAAGTGTAGGAGGAAGAAAATCTCAAGTGTAATATGATATTTATTACTTTATGTTTGGATAAATATGGTGGACGGTGGTGGTGGTGTAACGATTAAGGAAGGAGGGTCACTGGTTTTTGTGTACGTGTGTTTTCTACTGCTGGAGACATTGTGACTTTTCTTTTGGAGCAGCCTAACTACTGAGCATGTAATTACATAAAAACCTTGACACTCCCAAGCACTAACTTGATGAATATTAACAGTATCAGTTGACCAACTTCAAAAAGTTCCTTACAAATGTGTTGTTTTCTTCATGTTTAGTTTAGTTTTTTCTAACGAAGGTTTTATTTCGTTATTTATTTCAGTTGGAATAATAATAAATCAGTGAATGACTGAATGTCATGTGATGATGTGCATTATTTTTTGGAACTGTGACATATTTCTTGGAGTGTAGGATTCAACTAATGTTTGGGTAAGTTTAAAAAAAAAAAAAATTGTGATAACCGTCACTGTAGAATTGCAATACTAGTAAAATCAGAATTGCAATTTAAATCAAATCGGGATTAAAATGGAATCGTGACAAAATGGTATCGTCCCAGCCCTAGTGTAAATGCGTGATATTGTCCCAAAACATACACATTTTCACAGCCTATAGATTTGGTTTCCAATCACTTATTTTGGTCCTTTTGTATCAACCAAGTGTGTCTGATGAAAATTTTTTATACTTGAATGTTTTTTGTCCCATTAACAGAAGAAGCAGAACACCGGTAAAGGTGGAAAGAAGAAGAAGCAGCTTCTGAAGTTCACACTGGACTGCACCCATCCTGTTGAAGATGGCATCATGGACGCTGCAAACTTTGTAAGTCATCACCACTTGCATTCTTTCCTCCCTCACTCTCTCACACGCTCACTGACTCCTACGATGCAGAGGCTCCAGCTGCGTGAAGTAAAGCTTTAATAGACATTTATGGTGTAACATTTCCACAAATGTGTTTGTAGGAGCAGTTTCTGCAGGAGCGTATTAAAGTGAACGGCAAAGCTGGAAACCTGGGTGGTGGTGTGGTCTCCATTGAGAGGAGCAAAAGCAAAATCACTGTGTCCTCTGAGGTGCCCTTCTCCAAAAGGTAGGAGACCATCACCCTCACTTCATCAATAAATATACTGGAACATTCAACCCTCGGTAGAACAATATCTTACTATTTAAAAACATTAGTGATACAAACTAGTAAAAATCATTTTAATGTAACTATTTAAAGGCTTTTTATATATGACTTTAAGACTGAAAACGTGGTTATTTAATTTTACTTGCATTGATTCGAGTGCAGATCGAGTTCACAACCTGAACCTCAGCAGGTTCAGGTTGTGAGTGCGGTGATTCTACTCTTGATTTATAAACTACTTTCACACATCGGTGGCTCTTATATACTAATAGGGCTGAGCGAAATGGCCTTTTTTAAAAAAAAAAAAACAATATCTCGGTATTTTCAAGCTATATCACGATATACAATATATATCTCAATATTTTGCCCTTGCCTTGAGATGATGCTTTGATGCATAAAATTGAACCAGAATGACAATACTTAATATAAATGAATGGTTTCTCTGTGATGTAATTGGTGTTTTCCCTAACTATTATAGCATAACGTACCTGTTAGTTTCTTTTTTCTAAGGCAAAACCCTTAAAATAAGGTAAAGCCAAATGTCACACAGGGACCTTTTTTAACAGAGGTGCAGAAAACAATATGAAAATGTATTAAACAAATGATGTGCATTTTGTGCACATTTTAAAAACAACTTCAGCTGACCAAAGTGCTCTAGTTTTATTCATATAATAATTAACTATCTGTTACTTATTTATTATTACTGACAATTGTGAATATATCCGATACAGAATATATAACACTTACCACTACTAACACATGCACACACACATGCGCTGTAATGATGGTTTTCTGAGGACTGTCCCTTTAAGGGAGCCATAGTAACGTAAGTTCAGAGTTGAGTCAGACCTGCCTTCTTCCTGATTTGTACTGAGCGCATGGATGAAGTTTAATGTTACTTTTCTGTTACTGTCTCGTCTGAAACGACATAAGCAGTGTTTGATCTTCCTCTGCGTACAATAAACGTGCAGCGTGATGGTAACGAGTTGTTATGAGTTCTGTTTATAATGTTATTGACCCACGGACACCTCTGGATCTCTACAGTGCACACACAGTTTTTTTACTGCGCATTATGCCTGTCATAGACTTTGCTATTATGGGGACCATGTCCATAGCAACATGGTAGGCTACTGCCGTGGTAATCTCGCCCCACTTTCAATAGGCACAGCACGAGTCATTGAAGCTTTCAGCGTGGTTTGTTTCGGCTGCGATCAGAGGGACAGAGAGAGAGAGAGAGAGGCGGGGTTGAGAGGGACAGATAGAGGAGAAAAAGACTTACTGGCGGCTTTACGGAAGAAACTTTTAATGTTACGTGAATTATATCGGTCTTATGATATGGTCCTATGCTTTATCCAGTGATGTTGATAGGTTTTCAATGTAGTGAGTCCCGTGACCCACAGGTGGTGATTTGAGTGGGTCCATGGGAAATTTAATGGGTCCCAAATAAAAAAACATTTATTTCTATTTCTTATATTCTTCTATTTCTTAAATTGTAGTGTTAAACTCTTTTAATGGTGGCATGATATGGCTATAATTAGCAGATATATTCATGTATGTTCAAAATGTATCTGAAATTAAACAAATACAATTTCAAATCTTTATTGCACAACTGTCACAGTGGCAGGTTATAATGCACTTTTGTAGCAACATAAAAGAGCACCAAAATAAATGACTAAAATTTAAATGAAAAAAAAATGGTGTCTGTTGTACAAAAATAAATTATCAATAAAAGTGCTGATTTTAACACAAACAAAACATTCTCATCACCATGACAGAGCCAAAAAATAAATTGTCACCAAAATAAGACCAAAATCTTCTTGTCTGAACATCAACTAAATCAAATGAAATGAGTCAATCACTATGAAACTTATAGCACAAAAATTTAACTTAACTAACACAGTGCAAAGTCTGTTGGGTAAAATAAAATGATGCAGATATGTTTGTGGTGTATTATAAGCAGCTAGTTAACTGGCTGATTGTTGTTGTTGTAGCGGCTAAACTATCATGTACTCCAGGGGATCATGTCTGTGCTGAGTTAAGGCGTAAAAGGGTCCGCTGACGGCTACATTTTTTTTGCTAGTTACTGTGATTTCAAACATAAGTTGTTGTTCACAATGTATCGTACCTAGCAACATCACTGCTTACTACTAAGAAGTTTGTATCTTTGACTTAGGACCCTATAAAATCCGTTTTATTTTTTCCCAAATTCTGTTTTCCATTTTAGTTTTTTTAAAGAAATAATTATCATTTTTTTAAAGAAAAGATTAGTTTTTAAATCCTGTGAGAAAACAAAATAAGTACTAATAAATAAAAAATAAATAAACAAAAATGTATGTCAAAAATTAAGGGAGATATAATTAAAAGGTAGATATAAGTTGTAGTGACATGGATTATTCGAATTGCTCCTTTTTAAATTCATTATATGTCATATAAAGATGTATGAGAATAGCATTAATGTCACCCAATTTCCTCTTAGGGATCAATGGTTTACTGAATCTGATCAGGTTTAATGATTAAGTTTTGATCAACTTTGTTTGAATTAACCTAATTTAAATGATCCTATCTTCTGTAGCTTTGATGAGATGTTGTTAGAATGTAATATTCGTTGCTCCAACGGACTTTTATTTTGTAAACCGGAAGTTCTCACTGAAACTTGATGTACTTGAGGTCGCTTGCTGACTGTGAATAAGTACCTACAAGACACGGACAAAAGGCTGGAATAAGAAGAACTAACAACACGGACTGAGTTATTCTTAGTTAACCAGACACAACAGTTCGAACACTGAGCAGGGGATGATGATTAAAGCTGATCACGTTTTCATGGAGTCCCGCTGCGCTACACGAAAAACGGACGGAGCTTTTAGGGGGAGGGGGGTGCACTTAGCTCATTCAGTGCCAGCCATTTTTGAGCATTTTGACTAATTTTAAAGATCCACAGAATATTTTCTACTATGACTATCTGAAATCTGACACCAGATTCTGAAAGATTGAAGCCTCTACTTTCATGAAAAAAAACATCTGTTTCTGGCTTGTTTCGTTCATTTGTAATCAGAGCAAGTTTTACCCAGATCTTCAGTTTCAGAGCAAAAAGCTGAGAAAACAGCCTTTTTGCAAAAAAAAAAAAAAAAAACCCTGTCAGTGACTTTAAAGTTATTTTTTTTGCTTTAGTGACAACTCTAACATCTGAACATTGTTTCCTTATATATATATACAGTATATATAAAAAAACAAAACAAAACGAAAACACTGAGACAGGGCTTTTGATGGCAAAATTATTATTATTTTGCCATCTGGGTCAGACTTGAATACATTTCTTACTGTATTTTGGCATTCCTCCAACTTTCTCTCCCGTCAGTTTGCACACACGCAACTTCCTCTTCCTCCCGGACATGCAGAGTGTCACTGCTTGCCCCGTTTTTTTATTATTTTATCTCACCATCGCCACATTATCCATGAGTTCCACACACGCTCTGGTTGAGTGTGCGCTGCTGGGAACGTCAACTCTGTACGTAGCGCCATTTTCTGTCTCGTAAACTCCTTTCCTCTCTCTCCCTCTGAGCTCTGCTGAGCATGGATGATCTCTCATCCATAGGTGCGCTGCTACCTCCTACATGTCACCTATTATTTTGCTATCTGGCTCACAGGCTGGGGGTATTTTGTACCCCCCCACCCGCCATCTTCATGGCACAGTTGGTCACTACAACACCCCACAGCTTAGATATTGATGAGGGACCTCCGCCAAGGTGTTTTCTAGTAATCCCCGTGAAAAAAACGCAAATGACGAGTTATCTCGTCAATGACACTGAGCGTTTGGATTTGAAATGACGAGTTATCTCATCAATGGCACTGAGTGAGTTAATAAGCGGTCCCAGGTAACATTTTGAAATGAAATTCGCGTTAACTTGCTAGTTGTTATTGTAGCGGCTAAACTAGCATGTACACAAGGGGATCAAGTTAATGCGTAAAGGGGTCCGCTGACGGCTCGGTTTTTTTTGCTAGTTACTGTGGTTTTAAACATAAGTTGTTGTTCACGATGTGTCATTTTTCATGGGAAAAATGAGGTGCGATCCTGGGACTCATGGATAGTGGATTTACTGTGTCCATTTACATTTTTATGCATCAGGGACGCAGGACGCGTACCTAGCAACATCACTGTATATCTCCTAAATAAATATATCAATATTTATTAAAAACTCTATATTATATATATTATATATTGCCCAGCCTTATATACTAAGATTGTTTGCTTCTAAACATGTGCTGGTGAAGCTTTGATACTTGTACAAGTATGTGTTTATCTTAATGATGGTCACCATGTACCATCCATCATTAATGGATTAGTATACATTATTAGTATACTAATAATGTAATTAGTATACATATTAAATTCATATTCCTCTAGATCAGAAGCTGATCATTAGCTCCACATTAAAGTCTCTTTACACCAGTTTTGACATCTTATTCTATGAAAGAAATCATGCTGATATCATTAATGAAAGTTCCAAACGATGCTCAGTTTGTCCGGCATCTTTAATTTAACATCGAAATTCCTCAGCAGTCTGACGTGAGCTCAGGAGCGATTTATCAAAAACACACGGAAGTTTGATTTGTGGAGAAGTTCACTTTGAAATATGTTCTGCTTCAAGGATTCATTCAGCCTTATTGATTATCAGGCTGAGTGCTCCACAGCTGCTTAATTTCTTCCAACCTGGCAACACACACACACAATCCATAGCCAGTGATTAACAACGTCCAGGCTTTAAAGTTTACACACTAACTGATGACAGACGTTTGTTGCATATTCAGACAAATATAATACAGAGAGAGCAGAGCGTGTGTGCGGCGCTGTTTGTTCATATTTTTTTGTTTTTACGCTGTTTTTTAATGTGATAGCAGCAAACATCCAGTCTGTAGTAGGATAATACCAGTGTAGCAACACTGACTGAAGAATATACCAGTAAATTATGAATATGTCCATCGTACTTAATGTATGTGGATGTCGTACAATTCAGGTTCCCTTAATTTTCACAAACCAGTCTTTGAAGTGTCACTAAACCCAAATGTTTAGGCTGACGTGCACTAGGCTGGAAAAAAACCCAAAAAGCTTTAATAAAACTCTGACAGCAGACAAACAAGACACAGGTTCATGTAGCTGGACTGTGCACAACATTACTACTAATACAAGCACACACAACGCCTGACATGACACTCACCAACACACACAGCTCTCCAGACACTACAGCAGACAACTAACCCTGCACGGGCAATCGGCTCCAGACGTACACACCAACTCACACACACACACGTACCAATGAGACAACACACAGCGACAAGGAGTCATACACACCTAAAGCCAGAGACAGTTCCTATCTCAGTTTTTGGGCCACACTTTTGGTTCGGTACGTGTTTTGCGCATATAGAAAACATTTTTCTCTCCCAAAAATATCTCTTCATTTTACATGTCACGAAAAACTGCATTTCACAGTAAACAAATGTATTACTGGTGTACTTAATAATATAAAATTTTTATTTAAGGTAATAATATTTTGAAATGGTAAATTGCCTCTTAGTTCCTGACTACTGTACAGTAATACAAAAACGTAAACAAACATTTTCAAATGTTAGTGTGTCTGTGCTTTGACTACTTGTATACAGCAGTAGTATAAAAATAGAGCTAAACAATTTCTAAAGAAACAGTGTGGGTGTGTTTAACATTTCTTGCTACGCAGTCAGTGCATGGTGAGCTTTTGTGGTTAAAAGTAACAACTTCCCAAAGGAGGCGGGACATCCCGCTGATTGACACTGACTGAGGTTTACAGTGTGAGCAAAGCAGCCTCTGTGGTCCCAGTCCGTCTGATTCACTGACTGCATTTACAATATTTGCGGCGTTATCTGTGTGTGGTCATATTTGGCCGCCTCAATTTCCACTCACTCACTACATTTCTCAATTCTTCTGCCAAGTGTGCACTTGTGTGCATGGCTTTCATTCAGGGGCGGAGCCTCTTGTGCTGCACTTTTCATCTGCCATTCCGACATATAGTAGACATCACATTTAAGTAACCATTGTCCAGGAGGTCCAACTATCCATGGCCAATGCAAGGCTTTGTGTTTGAGCCAAATCACTTTCAATGGCTTTGTCATAGAAACTGGAAATAACAAAGTCTCCTTCTGATCATAGATCAGATTTTAGCATCTAGTGGGATCCATAAAACTGTAGATTTAGAGATTCAATTTTTTATGAAGGCTGTGACCTTTGGCGTATAAATGTTTTAATAACCGTTTTATGAATGACAGCTGGATTATGTTGGGACTCCCAACAACAAATAAATTAGGCAAGTTGTTTTTATTCTTACTGGCGTCCACTAGGGTGAACAGGTTTGTAGTGAGTTCTCAGTGACACTGAACCATGTGTTAGTCCCAGTGCAGTTAGTGATGTATGTTGTAGTTATGAGTTTGTGACTGTGTAAATATTTGACTACTAGGAATGAACAGAAATGAACTGCAGTTCACATGGTAGTTTAATTAGACTACCGCTTAATAAATATCAATATGTAACATACTCAGGTATTTGTCCTTTACAATGTACGCGTGTACACTAAACACATGATGCTGCACCATCAATGATTTACTGATTCCACTGAACTCAGCACCTGTTTTTCTCCTGTTTGTTGATTTTTAGATATTTGAAGTATCTGACCAAGAAGTACCTGAAGAAGAACAATCTTCGTGACTGGCTGCGCGTCGTTGCTAACACCAAGGAAAGCTATGAACTGCGCTACTTCCAGATCAATCAGGATGAAGAGGAAGAGGAAGATGAAGATTAAACTTCCAGTTCTGATTATGTACATCAAAATAAATTTTTACATTACAAAAGCTAGTCTGTGGAAATATCTGAGTCGGCCTGCTGGTCTAATCCAGACGTACAGAGAATCTAATTTATGGGAGGATTCTTCTCGGTATTCATTGTGTAAATCACCTTACAGTCCGGGTTTAGGTTTTATCTAAGCACTGAAATTCGCTTTAAAATGTAATTTATTGCAATTTTCAAAAAGTTAATTTTTCTCCTTTAGAGCCACTTAATCAAACTGAGCAGCTTGTACCATAGCTAGACGTCCTAATTGTTTAGTTCTGATCCATGACTACTGACCTATTTTGTGTGTTACTATTACACTAATGCTGACTGAAGCCCATTCAACCTCTTATCACAGGAGTGAACAATGCAGGGCCAGTGTCCTGTTCCCAATAGTTGGCTCATAAACCAGCTCTGCAGAACACCTGAGCAGCAGAGATTTTATTTAGTATGCAAACCATAACCATTAGAGCTCTGTTATGAAACTTCAGATAACAGACACGAGGATCATGACAGCATTTAAGTCCTAGTTATCTCGTCCAGTGGAGACTGACCAATTGTGGTTGAATTGAACTTGCTTTAGAAAAGTAATTTAATGGAATGAAAGGGGACCTGACTTTAAAACCACATTTGCTTTTGGTGCTCACAGACCATTTCCTATGAAAATGATTCTTTATAGTAGGCTAATGTAGCTTGGATCATTAGTGAAGATAATCTTTTTGGATGATGTGTGATTGCCTGAATTGATCACATGATTAGAATGATAATAGGTCTCAGGTAACAATAGCATTAGTGTGAGAGATTATAGAATTATTGGAAAAAAATACATTTTAAGTCAATTTAACATTTATGGAATGCAAAGCACCACCTACATGGGTCATATTTACAAATAAAAGGCTTAATTTTTGTTAAAGCTAAAAATACATTTTGCTAGATGGAGAAAATCAAAACACCGGCTTTAGAAATCATACACAGCCTCAAACAGGCTTTTCCACCAAGGAGCATGGACTTTTATTGCTGAATATGTCAAAGGCAGACAGAAAACAGTTTTCATGAACATTTTATTTTTTAATGAAAAATGTAACCCAATGAAAAGTAATTAAAAAAAAAAAAAAAAACACAAAGATAACACCATAGCGTACCCCCCCCCCCTCCCCGACAAGGCCATGCCTTCTTTTTTTAAGCCCACAGCAAAATGCAAAGACCCAGAGCAGCAGTGCAATGCTAGCTCTGACCAGTTTGGGATATCGCTTTAAGCAATGAAAATTTGGAATCATTAGAATGTCAACTTTATCAAAAGCAGGAGCTTCAGTGGTCAGAAGACGTGAATTGAGCAATGACTCAAACATTGAAAGTTTAGGGAATGTAACATTGAGTCACCAACTCAGAACACAGCACTCCACTTCCTGATTGTAAACTATGGCAGCTGAGTGCATTCACACACTCACTGCCAAATCAACTAATCAGCAAAAAGACTTCCATATCCTGGACAGACACAGAAAAGGCACAGGTATGGAGTGTTGGTGTGTAAAAAAGCCCTCAGTAAGAAACACCCGAGGGTCTGCTGTAGCACCCGTAAACTGAACAAATACTGCCACATGGACACGAGAAGAAAAAACAAAGACTGTGGTAGGAATGGACAAAGGATTGAAAGCAGACTGTGCAAGGTGTGAAGTGTGAAAATCACAGGAAGTGAACATATTGACCATTAATCAGGACAGCTGGAGCATCCACAGCACCTTTCTGTCTCCAGTCCACCCACTGTAAGATTAACTGGTTTGCTGGTTGTTGGATGTTTAGATAACTCAACCATCCCAGTGCAGTGACCAGCAGTGTGGGTCTGCTGAGCAGCGCTGGTCTGACACCAGTGAAAAAGGTTGAGCTAGGACTTCTGGAGGCCAATCAGATTGTTCGGGGGTTGTACTCAGGCAGCTTTTTCAATCGCTCCTCCTCCTGCTGAGTGTCCTGTCTGGCAATGATCAGAGAGTGAGAGTATCCCATCTCCACCTGAACGCACCACAAACGGCTCATGTTAGCACATCACATTCATCTCAGCTTAGAGGGAAGAACTGCTGAGTCAACACAAGAAGAAATGAGTAGATACCTAAAGCTGGACATGATTGTCTTTAAGCATGGTCCATTATTTAAACACGTATAAACACTTAAACGGACAGAGCAGAGATGGCTTTCAGGGTTTAATCATTTCTAAATGTAAGCATAAGAGATAATCAATGATTAGTGAACTGAACAAAGCCCTACATATTAATTTATATCACAATGTCATTACATTGATCAACACTAGGTGGTAGTGACTGCACATGCTATTATAGTATTAATCAAATTAGGGATACACCAAAATAAAAAAAATTATTGGCAAAAACTGAAAATGAGAAAACCATGGCCTCCGAAAAGCCAAACATGGAAATAAATGATTCTGCCAATTATTAGTAGCATTTAATTTATGGCTATGAATGTGTACTAACCTCACTAAAATGTAAACCTTGCAACTGCATTATATAACACTAACATTCCAACAATGCTCAATATAAAATAACATGTTTAACTTGACTTTATTCATGGACATTAAATAATAATGTGCAGGCCTATAACTGACTGGGCTGCTGAAAAATTGAAAAATAAATCCTCTCAATAAATTAATCATAAATCTAGTCCGATAAGTTACAGCATTTTCACCAAAAAGTATACAAAGAAAAAAAACAGTTATGGTTAATCCACAGTGTCATTGTGTCGTTCACCTGCTCAACGTAGACGCCATCCAAGGTCTTCACCTCCTGAGCAGTGGTGGAGGACTTGGGTTTATTGTCTCCGTATCCCTAACGCACAAAGTAACATCTAACTTCAGACATCACAGCTTTACTGAACAATAGCTTTCTACCGTATTCTTATCTTTATGTGAGAATAATTATTCTACTGCAACACATGAACATTCTGATGAAGGGTAAACAGGGTCTTACCAGCTCTCCACAGGTGGGTGAGGGGCCCCAGCTGATCGTGCTCTCATCTGCTGCAATGATGATGCTGCTCTTCCTGTTCCAGGAACACATTTATTACCAGTTGATCAGGACAGAGCAATGGTTTCTGTTTATACGTTGGCTTATCAGGAGCTAGGGCTGCCTTTAAAAACCTGTTAAAATCCATTTCATTACACTTTTCAAAGCACACTCAGCATTATGAGTTAAAGTGTGAGGTTGCTTTAAGAGATTTGACAATGTGTGCTTCACTGTGTGCAGAGTCGTCTTATGAATAGTTGAGGGTTAACGGCTTTAGAGAAGGACTACAGGTCAAATATACAGTTGTTCCACCCATTATTGCCATGTGCTTTTAAGGAGTTACCATTATACCTAGTTGGTAATTAAATAACCATGGTGTTAGGGTTAGTGAATGACTTAGATTAACCCAGATCACTGGAATGCATCCAAACTACCAGTACTAGTGACCAATACCAGCATCAACACAAAACCTCCACTCCATCTCCTGAGACGGGAATCAACAGCAGTGTGATGCGATGCATAATAACTATAACAGAGGTGGGACGATACAGAACTCACAATATGATAATACAATAATGGCCTCATGCTAAAGATTCGTTAAAATTATTTGGGAAGTAAAAAAGAAAAATTGCAACTATGGTTTTAACGATTAATATGTATGAACTTGTTAAATATTGGGACAGATGTAGTAGGGATGGAAAGGTATGCTTCACCCCCAGCCCCCTTCACTCTGTCACAATACCACTTGTACCTATTGATGATAGATCTTAATGCTTTAATATCTCAATATATTGTTGCACGATGTATCGTCCCACCTATACTAATAATCTCAGAGTGCACCATTACATATTAAGCCTTCACTCAGCTGTTTACAGTAACACATCTGTTTATATCTGTGTTGGAACTCATGTCATAGGAAACAGGGATTGAACCCTTACCCGCAAGCCAGACTGCGGATCTTCCAGCCACATAGATCCTGCACTGATTTAGGGTACATGGTGGAATCTCTGGAAGTGTTGGTGACTCCCCAGAAAAACAATCCTCCTGCAACACAAAAACAAACTTGTGAGACGATGAATTCAAGTACAGCATCAGGGAATAACAAAAAAACAGTTACTCATGTCCTAGCACTTGGTGTTTAGTATTAATAAAACAATTACTACAGATAATAGCTATAGACAGTTCAAGTGATGCGCAATGACAAATATTTGCATACCCATTTCACTGAGAGCAAAGGAACACTGGTAGCCGGTGTAAATCTGAGCAGCTCCACGTCCAGGGAAATCAAAGAGTTTGACGAGGCGAGGAACCATCTCATCCTTCTGCTCAGTGTGACCCAGACGGCCGTAGCCACCAAAACCCCAGCTGAACACCCGCTTCTGGGAATCCAGCACCAGCTACACCATCATTCACAGGATAAACAGTGTTAGAGGACAGTGAAGAACTGCAGATAGCCTTTTGAGGAGTCAATCATTCTAACCGTGTGGTTTGCTCCACATGCTACATCTCTGACCACCACATTAGGAACAGGCATGATTTGGCCATCCTTTGACTTCTCGATGAAGATAGCAACACGGCGAGGGATGAGCTCACAGTCATACTCGATGCGCTGAGCGCGGGCAATGAACTTCCCGTCACTGTTGTGGCCTTTCACAAAACAAAAAGAGTCAGACACACTGTACAGGTTACATAAAAAGAAAAGATCATTTAAAGAGAACTTTAGTCGACAAATTTAAATAATACAGGCTTTGATTCAGAATTATTTCTGAATCTCCATATACAGTACATATATATTTAGGCATCTGTATTGGTACACAGCAGAGCTGCCAACACAACGACAATGTATGGTCTGGGTCCCCTCACCCCCAGTGTGACTGTTAACCGGAGCAGTAGACAGTCCGCTCGATACACTTTTATACTTTGTTTACGAGTTTCCTATGTTTATATTGGATAATAAAGGGCACGTACTGTACCAAACACACATGGTTTGGTACAGTACGTAAGTAATAATCCAGAAATAAATTACATTTTAAGATGCTTAAAAGACATTAAACATTTTTCTGTGACCGGAAGATAAACAAGGGCTTTTTAATGCTAATTTGTAACAATAACACAGCCACAACCCCCTAGCGGCAGGGCGGCCAATCGCCGAGCGAGGCGTTCCCTCCACGCAGAAGTACAAGGGCCAACCTCCGCGTCACGTTGACGGCATGCCCCTGACGCTGAACCTTAAACCAGGCTTAACACAGAATGCTGTAGACCTACCAAGTTGTCCATACTCTGGGCAGCCGAAAGAGTACAAGTTTCCTTTGCAGTCCACCACCATGCTGAATTCAGCGCCACATGCAACTTTCACCAATGGCTGACCATTGTAGGAAATCTAGAAAACAAAATCAATGAAGAATGCTGAAAGAAATCCCTACAATTATACAATGAGGACTGCAGTGAGGGTAGACTGTGGGTGAGGCACTCTAAATATTACTGTTCTAGAACTGATAGATCCATGGAGCAATGGCAGATCAGAAGAAATACAACAAATTAAAGGGAATGATCAGGTTTGGTTTTGTTGAGCTGGTGATCCAAGTGTTGGCTTTTTAAAAAATTGCATCTTAATTAAACAAACTTAATAGTCTGAAAATAGAAATGCAACAGACTCATTGTCCCACATATTGAATCAAGAGTAGATTACACATCAAAACAATCATTTAGCAGCAGGCTTACTGGTGCTGGGCTGAGTACTGCATCAGTCTGGTTTCCTTGGCCGAGTTGGCCTAGTTTGTTCTCACCAAAAGAGTACACTGTGCCGTCCTCTGAGGAGACAGAAGAACATAACGCCAAACAATGATTTCAGTCGCTCCTTATTCAATTGGTCTCATAACTAAAGCCATTTTTCCTTTCAACACACATAATCAGCTGTTAGTGTGTAAAATAAAACCAAGGCTTCAGTTATAACAGATGGTGACCAGCCTACCTGTAAGTGCTAAGGTGTGGTTGCGTCCACACGCTGCAGACACAATGACTTGCTCGGCCAGGACCTCAATCAGCTTGGGAGCCTCTAATC
Source organism: Gouania willdenowi (assembly GCF_900634775.1). Classification (NCBI taxonomy): domain Eukaryota; kingdom Metazoa; phylum Chordata; class Actinopteri; order Blenniiformes; family Gobiesocidae; genus Gouania; species Gouania willdenowi. The sequence continues at coordinate 19,755,091 of NC_041050.1, forward strand.
GTTTGGTGTCACCATGACCTAACTGCCCTTTGTCATTTCGACCTGCGTTGGAAGGAGAGTTGTTTAAAGTGATTAAATGAAAAGCTGCACAAAGCTAGAAATGGAACCATCCACTGTGTTACATACCCCAGCTCCACAGCTTGCCCTCTGTGGTCATGAGGAGACTATGTGCAGCGCAGGAGCCAGACACCACACAGCTAACCTGCACATCATTCAGACAGCCGTAGCGGTGAGGACCCCACAGATTCTGACCCAGGTTGCGGAATGCAGCTGAGAATCCATAGATAACACAAAAACAGATCATTACTAGCTGTAAACACGGATATGCCAACCAGTCTTAGCTACTTCCAAATCTAGGTCATGAACAGCAAGATGAAAAGATCTGAGGATTTAAAAAGCCCTTACTGAGCAGCTCTGCAGGCTTGTTTTCTGTTAAATCTAGATTATTGTATCATCTGAAAAATAACTAAGGATTCATGAAAATGTTTGCACCAACAACTACATTAGTTATTACCTTTTAGAAATGGGTATCTGTAAGTTAGCTGTGATGTAATTCATAAGCCCCAACCTCTGACCAGAAGCAGAACAAGCTAATTAAAACTAAAAAACATTTTAATAGTTTACTAGTAATTGATAATCATTTAGTGAACTAGTCAGCATTGTAATCCAGCTTTCTCCGTAGGCAGTAGACACTCAGGACTTGTGGTCAAATGGTGTACATCTCTTAAACAATGTAAATAAACTAGACATGACATTTTCTTTGATGCCAATTGTAATTTTATCCTTTTTTTTCCATTTAGATTTAAAATAATGAATAAAAAAACTTGACATATTTCTGTACCACCCACCCCTACTTTCAGTTGAACTGACTGATTCTAATTTTCATGAAGGCTTGAGAGTCAGTGTCTTCTCCTAACAGAGGGTAAAAAAGGTAAAGCACAGGGAAAAAATGAATTAATTTACTTAAAATAACAAATCACAATGATTAGCTTGGACACATCAATTGAATTATTTGTAAAGATGCAAAGAACATTTGTGATAATTGAGAAATTTGGTGGCCTTGATGGTGGAATCTAAATCAGAATAAAAAAAAATATCTGATTTTAAAAGCATTGCAGTATCTGCCTAATTTAATAGTGAAACATGCTGTAAACTATTTGAATCTGAAAAAAGCTGCAGCTTTACTTTTTAGAAAATAAAAATAGCCATGCCAACTTTTGCGTTAAAAAAATGCTCAGCCTTCCTAATACGTTATCTATGCTCTCGCAGACTCAACACCTCACTCATCTGCACTTGTCTTTGTCTGCACAGCTGCTCCTGCTAACAACCCAACCCCCAGCCAGTCTCAACAAAGACGATTTATCAGAGTACTAGAGTATTGAGTTAAGAAAGAACAAGGCAGAGACTGCTCACTGCCTCAGGCATCAGCATGCATGCATATGAATAGGCATTACTGTCACAATCAATTAAACTACCCTCAGCAGACTGCTACGCCCATGATCCTGTGCAGCACAGATACATATGTAATGACAGCTCTTGCATGGCTCTTCTATAAACTTCATTTTCCATCAATGTTCAACAGAAAATCTTGCTCACTCCCCTAATGATTGGTCATTGATTATCTCAGTCTAACATTCAAAGCTCATGTGCCAGGAATATTAAACACGCAGGGACCCAAAAAAGTCCTGAATGAACTTATAGAGTTAAAACAACGTAGCCCTTTCCAATCAAACAAGTAAAATTCTTAAAAATATGAAGAATTAAAATCCATAATTCAGGCCAAAAGCAACACTGTTGCTACACCAAAAGCCAGGAACGAAGGTTGCCAGTAAATTGCAAATGGGTAAATTTGTGAGATCATACAAAAATAATTAATCATTTAATAAACTGATAGACTGTTTCTATTCACTATGGGTGCAGTCTATGGTTCAATGACTCCAGGAAAGCCTGTGAAAGGGTTGGAACATGATGCATTCACACAGATCAGTAAGACTACATCATAACGTACACAATATTTGTATTTTATATTAAGGATCAACCAATAATTGGCACGATCGATAATATCAGACAAAATTGGGCATCTTTATAATAATTGTATGCATCGTTTTTTTCCACAGATACTGTAGCTGATAAAATATGTTTATTTTAAAATGCCTTCCTTACACAATCTTATACAGCCGTCAGACTCTGCCTAAAGTCACCACTCTTGGTTTAAGGTCTTTTATCACACATCAGTGTACAAAAAAAACAAACTATACTGTATTCAAGCTAATCCCAGATTGTGAATTTTACACCAAAATTACATTTTTACAGGAAAAGAACAGATTCTAAATATCGGTGTCCTTTATTACCAATAATCAGTATCGGTCCTGAATAAAACCACATCGTCGACCCTTATTTTGCATAGCCAATATTATCTTACTGGACCCTCGCCACTTTGTTTATAGTAGTGCAGCATGCGTTTTTGCTGCGTCTCTCAGCATTACAAACAGCGTACAACACCTTAAGTTTCTTTTAATGAATATTTTAAAAAATTTGGAAGCTTGACAAGAAAAAACCCTTTTTGTCCAATGTAATCATGCAACACCAAGACAACAGAAAAACATATAGAACTGGATTATTGCTCCTGAAAGGATAAAATAACTTATTACTCTTCGTAATAAGTTTAAAAAATACCCTTTTTTTTAAGTGATGAATAAAATTATTGAACTCATTGTTTGCACTGATGAAGTTACATGCTCATTCCCTCGTTCAATATTTAATTTGAACCTAAATCATGTTTTTTTTCCAGTCTGTCTCCGCTTTACTAAAGTTGACCTTCCCTGCTAAGAAACAGCCACCGACTCATCTCAATGTTAGAAAACACTGACAGCTTCAAGGTTGGCAGTGTAAGATGCAAGTTTAGGTATTCAAAATGATTTCTATTTACTTACTAAAGTAAATTTTACTATATAAATTATATTACATATGATCGATTAATACAACAGTGTCAGGTAAACACAGGGGCCAGCTGAAACAGGAAGAAGCACTGTAACATGCCAAGGAGGAAGGAGAGAGATGAGAGAACAAGTGGATAACATGTAGAGGAGAACCAAGATCAAGGCTCCTTGCTCTACATTGGTCTTTGCGTGTCTAGGTCAGGGTATTACTTGGAGTCACAGCTGTGGAAGATGTGCGTCTTGTTTTTCCAAAATGAAATGGTATTCCTGTTAATTTACTTCCTGTTTGTTACATTTCTGTTATTAAATGACTGATTTGCTCAAAAGAAACATTCCCTCCAACTCTGCTTCTCTGACTAATCTCAGTTTTGAAGAAATATCCGAGTCATTTTAATTTTGCTTACAAGCGCCATCACTTGTCTTTCACGCAGTGTAACTTTTACCAGTGATTAACATTTAGTTTCATGCTTTTTATAATGCATCAATCAACTAAAACATTATGGCCTCCTATATCAATCAATCAATCAATAAAACCTAAGCCCAAATGGGCAGCAGAATTGTCCATATTGTCTCAGTACATGTTGTATTGTCTAGTTAACCTCCTTACACTTCTCAGTTTTTCTTGCACTGTGACTAGACACAAATCTTCAGATATTACACAACATATTCCACCAAATGAGAAGCCAAAGAGATGTAAAAGGTCACAAAAAAAATGGTTGGCTTTTAGAAATGCTTGAGATATGTTAGGTTTGAGACATCAATGGATCTACCTTGTTGTTTGGGAACCTCCTTTCTTCCAATTAAATCCCAGTTTGTTGCTCCAAAGATGAGGAGTTGTCCTTTAACTTTAGGGCACTCAAGTTTCTGTGGAACAGAAAAGGATTTCAAAAAGGTATCACAACAAAGGCAAAACTCAGGTAAAGCAGAAGAACTGAGCCACAACGGTGGCTGTATTCTGATTGGGGAAAATGTAATGTAAATTACATTCAATGTACAGTTTAAAAAGGTTTACTAAAGGGGACATACTGTGAAAAATTCACGTTTGCAGTTTTTTTCATCACATATGAGATAGCTTCAGTGTCCACCAGCACACAAAATGTGAAATAAAACCATCAAGTCGTTTGTGGTCTGTAAGTCTTAGTTACAACACAGAGAAAATGGCTATGTTTCAAATTTTATCCATTTGTGACATCACAAATAGGTAAAATACACTCCCCTCCACTGGTAACTTCACCCTTGGACTCCCTGTCCTATCGCTGATCTGACGTGTTTGTGACACAATCGACGCAAATTATCACCTTAAATGCACTATTCCTGTAGTGAGAAGAGGAGGAGGAGAAAGTGAGTGTGGGTGACTTATAGACAGTAGGGGTGGGAACCTCTGGGTACCTCACGATACGTGATACACAGCTCACAATAACGATTATCTCACTATATGACATATAAGAAATCTATCTATGATAATCTATGACATAAGAAGAAAAAAAAGATTAAGCGTATAATACAATTTTTATTTTATATTTCTGAAAGACAATAAATTGAAAAAGTGTCCTATGAACAGTGACACTATTTTAGTGCAACATTTATGTAAATAAGTGTCAACATACCAATGTAAACAAACAAGTTTCTCCAATATTGCTTTCTGTAAACAAAAAATAGTGTCTTTCTGACCAGTGACACCATTATAGTGCAATATTATAGTAAACAAAATATTGGTTCCTTCAACAAACAGTTACAAAATTTCTGTGAAAACCTACCTGCACATTTTAGTGAAAAAGCAGAAAAGGTTTAGAAAATAATAAAGTAAATCTTAAATCCAAAAAAAAAAAAAAATTTAAAAAAAATTAAAAATCGATACTTAGCTCGAGCATATCGATAATCAATAGTGCAAAAAAAAACAAAAAAACATAACTAAATATCGCAATATATCGCCATATCGTCACACACACCTAATAGACAGTGCCACTTTTACAGTTTAAATGATCAACTTACAGAGTTACTAAAGGATGAGTTCACTCAGAATATAGGCTTATTCAATTATTATTATTAATTTTGCCCAGGTATGTTGAGGAGCGGGAGGGACAGGCTGCTGTCTCGACTTACTCTACACCCTAGGTTCCCAAAGTGGGGTACGGGTATCCCAGGGGTATGCAATGTGTCATAGGGGGTACGTGAATAGAAATAAAAAAAACATTGATTAATGTACCCAAATTTGTACTTTACAATGTATAGCTCATACATAAAGTATGTAAGGCCCCAACAATATCCAAGCAATAAGTGATATCAGTCCCTGCAGGATTTTCTCTTTCAAATTTCATCAATTTTGAGACCAATTATTATTTAATTTGGGGAAATTATGTTAAATAATTGCAGGAAAGTTTACTTCTTTGAACAATTTGAAATTTAAAATGACTGGAGTTATGGGAAAAAAAAGCATGGGAAAACTGTGATTCTCCAAATATAGTGGAATATACATTGAATTTGTGTATTTAGATATCTGAGATATCCTAGCTGATTTATCTACAACTGAATTATTTGGTAATCTGGACAATAATTTGTTTTTTCTGTCTCTAACTTTCTCCTGCAGGTCTAAAGGGTTAGATTTGTGCTGTAGGGCTACATTGTATATGACATTACATTATTATGTTATTAAGTGTGCAGGAGTAGGGGGTACATGGCTTCATATTCAATGTCTGAAGGGGTACGGGACTGTGAAAAGTTTGGGAACCACTGCTCTACACACAGTGAACAGGGCAGGGAAGGGGGAGGTCTATGCAAATCCAGGGATACACCCCAAAACAGCAATGTCACAGAACTAGTTTTTACAGGGTATTAAACCTTTCTGTTGCTTAGTTAATGTTATGTTTTGACATAAACACCAGCACAGATATGTAATGTAGAGCACAGGAAACTGTTTTAAAAGGTGAAAATTTTTTCATAATATGTCCCCTTTAATTTTATTCAAATCTCTCCATTTTTGTGCAGGATCTTTCCTATTCTTAGTGTGTGCTGACATTAAAGCTGCACTACCTGATTGTGGAACCATGACAGAGGGACATGGCTGCATTTGAACCGTAAATCCCGTCCCCCATTCTGATTGTCCCTCCCAGTCTCCCCTTCTCACTTAAGTGTACGAAATTGCGCACGAGAGCTGAACGTGCACTACCGGTAAAACACGTTGCCACACAAAAGGATGCACACAAAATATAGGAAAATTGAACATTAGATTACCTGTCTAAAAGGAAAACAGCCACTTGCGCGTCCAAAATTAGTCCAAGACTGAAAACAAGTTTGCGTCGTGCTTCATTATATATCACAACAGCCAATGAGGAGGCTCCTTTGTGGGCTCTGCTCACCCCTCCTTTCTCTAAATCCTGTGATTGGAGCTGGAGGGGGTGACCGCCAAGACTTTGTCTTCTGGGGTTTTATTAACTAAAATAATTAATTATAAGGCACAGACAGCACGTAGACGTGCAATTTTTTCAGAAATTATTACTTTTACAATATACTATATGATGCTAATAAGATTTTTTTTTATTAAAGAAAATCGAGTAACCCAGCTTTAAGGCACTTCTATTATGGATAGCAGCACCTGCGGCCAATCAAACTTGAAGCACTTTTTGCACTTACTAAGGGTTTTCTTTCTATATCAATTCTTGCTAGTGTTGTACTTCGCTTTGGATAAAAGCATCCACTTAATGAAATTGTAGAATAAAATACTAGCTTAGAAAATCTAAACAAAAATCAAGGGGAAAAAAGAAAACCAGGCCATTCTCATTAGAAAGCTGTGGAGCCAGACTCACTATTTTCTCTTTGACATCATCAGCCACAGTGACTGGCTGCAGACCTGCTCTGGCTGCTGGTTTGCCAGGTTTCTTGTTGTTCTCCTGCTCAAAGTCAAACTCATCATCACTGCTGAAGTCCCTCTCTTTTCTTTTTCCACTTGTCCTCTTCTTCTTCACCCCACCGTTCCCTGATACGTCTGTTACCTTCTTACGTGGCATCTTTCAATGGGATATAGATTCTGTAGAGAAGGGCAGTAAAAACTTTTTATGAGTGATGATGATGATGATAATACAGTGAGTTGTACAGCAAAGTTATCCACCCCTGTCTTTTTGTTGGGAGACTGCATGTTCTGTTAAAGTTTATATCAATTTCTTCCTCTCAGTTAAAAACATTGACAAAGACGTCTAGTCATACATAAAAAGGTAAACCTTTAGTTAAATAGAAGTTTGTCCCCGGGCACTAACCAGCTGGTGATAAACATGAATTACTTAACCCTACAAGCCTAAAGTAGGCTAACATAAGTAAAAGATACAACACTGTTTCTAACCGACGTGTCCAGCATTACATAAAGACTGTGTTGAGGTTGGTTTTTTTTAATGTCTAATGTCGGTTTTGTGAGGAACAGTGGGACGCAGAGAGAAGCCGTCACACCGGTGTAGCTAGCAGCTAGCTTCATAGCTTCATTAAGCTCCGTCGCTCTTTGTTCGCATAATGCTCGGACAGCAGGCTAACAGACGTGCTAACACACGGCATGTCATTCCATACACTGAGCCTACGGTCGTGTAAGTGAGTCCAACTTTAACGCAAGTCCCGTTTTAAATGCCGTGTGTTGGAAACCGGCGAGAAATTCACTTTGTGAGTTTTTGACGAGGTTAATGAAGCTAACACTACAGTATGCTAACACTGTGAATAAAGGCACAGGTATAGTTACATAAAACGATGCTGCAACAACACAAAAAACTTTTAGCCACAACATTTTTACTTTAACGTGTCTTCAGTTAAAGGTATAAGTCGAGTGAATTATAGCAAGAGATAGTTGTGAAAATGATAAAGCTGAAAATAAATCATGTACCGGTGATTTCCTGAGTCGGCAGCGCTCTGTCCGTCTGTGGTTTGATTGATTTGAACAAAAGACGCTGCAGTCTGCTTTCACACCACGTGGTCTGCATTTAGCATTCATACAGGAAATTACACACACACACACACACACACACACACACACACACACACACACACACACACACACACACACACACACACACACTTCATGATTATTAGACATGAACTAAAACTTTATTCATAAAACTTTATTAAACACCAATGGCAAATAACATAAAAAAGGCACAAAATGTTTTTTTTTTTTAAAACCACACACATACAATAACAAAAACAAGCAGGGTTAGCACTAAAATAAAACTAAAAGGTTTACTGTTAGACATCAATACAACTCCAATAAGACGACTACATAAAGACAAGACTTCATTACAGCTACAAAAAAATAGCAACACCAAAAAAAAATAAAAATTAAAACTGCACAAACCATATGAAACAACCAAAATAAAACAGAACTCCCAACAAAAAAAAGAAAGAAAAAAACCCCCAAATCCCATAAAACTAGATCTACTACATAAATATAAATTTGAATACATAAAAAATGAAACTATGTCAACACTGTAAGAAAATACATGATTAAATTAAGACCTATACAGATGTGAACTTAAAAAAAAACTAAAATGAGCCAAAAACAATTGGTGATTGAAATAAACAGATCCTCACTAAATATTTTATAATCTTAAAAAGGAGCGAGTCCCTGGTTAACCTGGTGTTGGTAAATAATGGTTTCCAGAGCAGAGATGCTTAGCTCAAAGGCACTTGGTCTGGAAACCAGCTGCTCTCACTCACTGCATAGACAGAGTTGGTACCATCAGGGCTCAGATAGCTACAACTGGATGAGCACGAACAGAAGATGCATGAATGATGATGGGCTTGCCCTCTCACAGGAATGCTATTTGTGAGTTTTTGCATGATTTATTCCTGAAAGTTCAGCATAACCATGAAAAAATGTGATTCAATGAGTGTATGTGTTCAGTCGTTTCTCCCAGGTTTCTCTAAGCAGCAGGAAAAGGAAAAACTCTTGAGACAATGTGGGACAGTGAAAAACACAACCTGCAAACACCCTGATTCCCCACAATGGATCACCGTTTTACCACCTTAACTAAATCATCCCCAGGAAGTCATTCTTTTCACATTTTATTAATTTTATTGAATACCAGATCAACACTTTGGGGTAATATTTTGCTGTTGCTTTCCACAAATAAAAGCTAACTTTATCATTGATGTTTCATTGTAAACAATACTCAACACAAAAAATGTAAAAAATAAAATAAAATAAAACAACTTTACGTGAGTTATTTATCTTTCCTTCTATCCATTTTCTGACCTACTTGCTCCCTTTCAGGGTGGCGGGGATCTGCTGCGGCCCATTTTCAGCATACCTACAATAATGTTGTAGGTATGTGTGTTTAAATTATAAGCAACAAGGAAACATTTCACAAATGAGGAATAAAATACCTTGTACTTCATGATGTTTTTATTGTAAACACTGACATTTACCTGCTGGTAATTTAATCCAAACAACACCACCGTAGGCTACATAGTAATAGTCACTAAAGAGTGACCCCATGTGTGCAGAGTGTTACGAGGCCTCAAGGAAAACTGGTCTCATGTCATGGGTTGAGTTAGCAGAAGAATTGGCCTTTCATGCTCAAATGTTTATCATGTACAATAAAAAATAACTTCTTTGCTTTCTGGCCTGACCCCAGAAAGGTCCTTGAGGTTGGCAAATAAAGTCAGGGGACTCCAATGACATTATACTAATTTATAGTAATTGTTAAGGTGTCATTAATGTTCCAGTCCAACATGACTAGAACAATGGAAAATGCCTTCAAGCAATTCATTGAAATTATCATAGACATTTAAAGTGTTATGTCATGGGATGCTTCGAGTGACGGAAAAGCAGTTTGTAGAACAGGTTTTAAATAAGACGTCTGAACAAAAGGAGACTTTGTTCTGTTAACTGGATGTCCTCAAACCACATTGACAACATACTGGCATCTATGGTGAGCTGTTTCTAGTCCCTATTAATAAAAATGTTTTAAGATGGGGAAAATGCAAAACATCTAAAATAATGCAGCAATCACAAATAGCCTACCTAAGCATAAAAAACGAAACAGCGTTTGCATTAATGTGGAAACAATAATAACTACTACTAGTAAGTATATGGATTACAGAGAATGATATTTCATGGAATAAGAAGAAATACTGTATTTACAGCAACCTAAACAAACCAAGAATAACAATCATAGCTAAATTGAACTCATCTGGTACCAATTATTCTATTACTCACCGGTAGGTGTATTTTAGTCACTTCCAGACCATGTAGTTCACAATTAAATCTTTAGTGGTGCCTTGTCTAATTTATACAATCTCATATTTAAAAGTTGAAATGAATAATAAGATAATTTTCTCTGCAAAATCTGCATCAGAATTGTGTAACAAAAGATACTCAGAAAAAATATCTAAACATATGCTTTACATTTAGGGGTGAACATTGTAATTCTTACTTACGTGAAATGAACTGCAGATTTAAAACGATTGCACATATTTATGACCTGTGTTATCCAGCTATACACTATGAATTACAACAATCAAATGTTAGTGAGAGGTCAAATACTATCTTTGTAGTTGACTGCTTGGTCAGTAATGTTTTAATACAGCTATAAAAGTCAATGATTTATAATAAACAACTATTTGTATAAACAGCATAAATAACACAACAGTTATTACACAAGAAAATAAGGAGTACATTAAAAAAAAAACTAAAGATATAATTTGTTTCCACTAGTCTTTGACAGTTAATAATTATCTGATGACTTGTTCAGTTAACTCGTCAAATGTAGATTGATATGATTTGATTCAGCATTGCACTGTTTAAAACAGCAGAAATGCATGACTATATTATTTCACTGATGTACAAGAAAAACACCCATACAACTTTACAAAAGAGGTTTAACCTGTTTAGGGATATTAATTCTTATTTCATCAATTTTTAATAGATGTTGAAACTGCAAAATGAAAATGCAATGTGCTCGATAAATACACCTTTCACCAATTTATACACTGTTGACAACATGCTAATTGCGACACTCAAGCAATATCATACACAAGGTCATGCTGTTGTGCTGAAATATCACCACTAGTGTGATTTCAGCACAACAGCGCGACCTCAAGTGTGATATTGCTTTTATACAACAGTTCTACAAGTGCATGTTATGAGTTAACAGTAATTCATTGCTGTCTTAAAAAATTGCACTTCTTGTAGTGTTGACCTCGGACAGCATGTGCAGACAAAGTAAAAAAAAAAAGTTAACAGTCATAAGTGACATGAGATTATGATTTGTTTGTTTATTAAAAGTGTCTATTTGTACGGTTGCCGTACAGAACCCCCGGTGCTATTGTTACGGTTACCTAAGTACAAGTACGTAGCATCTTTGGGTTAGGGTTAGGTTATAACCCAATATCGAAACAATTTCTAGGTTTAGGGTTAGGGTTAGGTTTATGGTAAGATTTAGTCTTAGTCACGCGACCTAAACTGACCAATGACTGACCTATCACGTGACCTAAACTGGCCAATGACTGACCTATCACGTGACCTAAACTGGCCAAAAAGCGCTGCGTACGGATAGAATGTCGGTATATGGATACGGCAACCGTACGAATAGCCATTGCCTTGTTTATTTAATAATTTGGTTCCGCCAACAAAAATAGTTCTATAAGTGGAGAGCACACAGTATACTGCAGTGTAGTTAGCCCAAGATGAAACATAATTAACGGTATTTAGATCAGCTATACAGCGGAGTGACATGATCCATAAGAAGTCCTGGTGCTGTTGTTACCATATATCAGTACTCTTGGAATATCTGTTGTCCAATCAAATTACTTTGTCGGAACAAATTGTTGTATAATTATTAATAACCCTTAGTTCCCATGGCAACTGAGGTTACTAGAGCTGGTGGTTACAAGTGTTTGTTAGAGGTCAGGAGCAGATCTGGTTTGAGTCCGCTGCCCCCTGATTTGGTAAGGAATTCCCATCTCCGCCCTGTAGTCCTCCAGTCACTGAGGGCTCCATCTGAGCTTCCACGGACAGGCCGGCCTTGTCTTTGGGTGGCTGCGGTGGAGTTCGGTTCATCCCAGAGGAGTGAAGGGACACCGGTGTGGTGGCGTTCTCACTGAGGCTCTGCACTGTCACTGATGACTGGCACAGAGATACATATGTAAGGCAAAGCCATGAAATAAATAGACATTTAAAACATTTACAGAAGACTTTTCTTTATACTGCCCAAACACAAAATGTTCATCAAATTGTAGAACTTTCTGTTATTTTAGGTCCTGCCTGATCAGACCATCTCTGAAATCAATTTGCACATAAGGTGATGGTAGGCTATCTGCATATTTACACTCTGAATGAACGTTCACTTACAGGCAGCCATAACATTATGACCACCCTAGACTCTTTTACTTCCAGTAGGTTGTAGGGTTATGATGATGATATATTGTCCCATAAATTACTGCTGATTGACAATAATTTTGCCAACATTTTTTTAGTATTTTGAACACGAGAGTGATGAGAGGTGCAAACTGCTTCAAAGACCACCTATTGACCTAATAAAAGCTACATTGGACAGAATGAATGTCAAAAGTAGCCTTTACAATGAGCAAAAACTACAGCAAGAATGAACGAACCTTCTAAACACGCTGAATCTAGAAAAACTGAAAGATGATGAGGTTAGGCAGGATTTTGAGAAACAACTAGACAGCACTCTGATAAAAACAAGAACAATGACAAGACAAAAATGCAGGACGACTGGGAACATCTGAATTCAACAAACTATGAGACTGCAAGAAGTGTCCTGGGAACGCCTAAAAGAAAACATCTGAATGAGTTTGATGAAGATGACATACAATTATGAAGCCTCCCAATGATAGCAAGAGCCAAAAAACAAAACTACAGTGCAATACAAGACCAAATAGTAGTTGTTGGTGGAGGAACATATAGAAAACTGCAAAAAAACACATCCGACAGTTGAAAACAGACTGGTAGGAAGGGAAAGGAAAACCTACAATCGTATCCTAATCGTATCTTACCCCATTTCTTTTGGCCAGGTTTAAAAGGTGATGTGACTAGGTTTTGTCGGTCATGCCACGCCAGTGGAAACGTCAGGTTTGTGGTAAGCCGAATCAGGTGATTCCTCCGGCTCCTCTGCATCCCATCCCAGTGTTATGTGAACCGTTCGAGAACATAATCATTGATTGTGTAGGGCCACTCCCAAAATCGAAGTCTGGGCACCAATACCCGTTGACTTTGATGTGCGCCGCGCCGCGCAACCCAGAAGTGATACCACTCCTCACGCTTAGGACTAAAGCGATCATTAACGCTTTAATCAGATTTTTTTCAACATTTGGGTTGTCAAAATCCATTCAAACAGACCAAGGCTCAAATTTTCTGTCTTAACTTTTCGCTCAGGTCCTAAAATCACTTTCCATTAAACACAATACATCCAGCGCAGATCATCCACAGTCACAGCGCGCACTCAAATATTTTCACCAAACGTTAAAATCAATGTTGAGGAAATTTTGTTTGGAAACAGGGAAAGAGTGGGACGATGGGTTACCATTTCTTCTTTTAGCTAAAAAAGTGTTGTCTCTCCTTCTAATTCCCGGGTTCAGCCCTTCAGGCTAAGTTTTGTGGTCCGTATGAAGTGGATAAAAAATTAAGTGACACTGATAATGTTATTCACACCCTAGACCGTCGTAGAAAGTCCCGCATGTGTGTCACATTATTATGCTGAAGCCATATTTCGCCCGTTCTTCTGCTAGGACTTTGTCCGTACCTCCAAATGTCGTGTCAACTGTTACACAGGTACCCCAGACCCAATATTATTCGGAGAGCGATGGCTTGCATCTCAGCCATATGGAGCCTTGCTCTCGCCTCCAAAATTCAGACTCCCTAAAAAATATAGAGGCCAGTTTAAATCATTTAGACAGTTGATCTTGCAGAGATATTTGTCAACTGATCAAACACTACTTGCCTCTTTTCTCTGATACTCCCTCATGGCACATGACATTGACATTGATGTGGGGAGCCATACCCCCATTAAACAGCATGCCTACCGGGTTAACCCCACCAAACGTTCACTAATGGAGAAGGAGGTTGAATATTTGTTGGAGAATAAGTTAGCTGTGTCCAGCGCTAGTGCGTGGAGTGCCCCATGTATTCTTGTGCCAAAAGGAGACAAAACACCTCGCTTTTGTACCGATTTTTGAAAATTAAATAATATTACAAAGGCAGACTCCTATCCTTTGCCAGGGATGGAGGATTGAGTGGACCGTGTGGACTCAGCTAAATTTGTTCGATTTACTTAAGGGGTACTGGCAAGTTCCTCTGATGCCTCGCGCTTCGGAGAGCTCAGCTTTTGTCACACCTGACAGGTTTTTACAGTACGCAGTGATGCCGTTCGGCCTGAGGAATGCACCTGCCACCTTCCAACGCCTAATGCATTAGGTATTGGGTGGTGTCAAAAATTGCGAGGTGTACTTGGATGACATTGTGGCGTATTCCAACACGTGGGCCGAGCACTTGAAAATCCTACACGTCATTTTTGGAAGGTTGAAGCAGGCCTCATTAACATTAAACCTGGTCAAAAGTGATTTTGGTCATGCGACGGTAACCTATTTAGGAAAACAGGTGGGCCAGGCTGATAAAGTCCAGGCTTTTTTTAGTTTCCCCATTCCTCAGAATAGCTGTGAGCTTCGCCATTTTCTGGGCATGGGTGGCTATTATAGAGGTTTTGTAAAAACGTTGATCCTCTCACCAGCCTTACCAGCCCCTCAAAACCGTTTGTGTGGTCTCCTGCCTGTCAAGCAGCTTTTGAGTCTGGTAAAGCTCTTCGGTGCATTGCACCAGTTCTGACTGCTCCTGACTTTGAGCGCCCCTTCAAGCTGGAGGTAGAACTGTGGTGGTCTACACCGACCGCAACCCACTCGTGTTCTTGGCTCGGATGAGAAATTCCAACCAGAGACTGATGAGGTGGTTCCTGTGATTTCAGTGTTTTAATTTAAACATTTTACATAAAAAAGGTACTGAAAATGTGTTTGCTGATGTCCTGTCAAGAATGTAGACCACTTTCTGGGATCAAACATTTTGGGGGAAATGTTTGATTTTGGGAAGAGGGGTGTTACGCCCTCGCCGTATTATTTAGTGTTCAGTTTGTGCTCTTGTTGTTTGTTTGCTGCTTGGGTTGTGTTTCTGTGACAGAGTGGGGCGTCCTCTCTTAATGGAACAGCTTCGATGAAACTACCCAGGATTGGCTGCCAGCAGGAGGATTGGCTGAGGAGGATGTCACCACATTCAAAAAGCCAGCACTGTCAGTTCGGGGTTCACCGACCTTGACAGCAGCAGTATCACTTTTTGTCCGTATGAAAACTCTGTCTCCGAATCCATTTGTACTTTTGTGATCCCCATTTGTGAAGTGAATATTATTTTGGTTAAGCTTGTCACCTGTATATATAGTGCACTTTATTTCCCTTCTTATATGGTCTGAGTTCTGTGCAGTTTTCTGTTTCTTAGCATATTCTTGTTTATTGTATTTTGTAGCTGCTGGGCAGGCCTCTTTTTGTTCAGGAATAAATTTGTGTTAATTTTTGGAACCCATTGTCGGTGGTTTTTGTAGTTTTATTTAGATTACGTTTTTATGTTGCGTCCTGGAGCTCCTAGACTGGGGCGTAACAACTTTACTATAACAACATGCTGACAAGAACAACATGAAAGCTCTCTATACTCTGACTGAAAGAGGTTTGTGGACCCTATAAAAGAGGCACAACCGTGCTGACTGCATGTGTTGCTCATGTCCCAGGTCCAATAGGCCACACTGCTCTTGAGAAAGCCACTCAGCAATGTGTTATGTCATGTTTAGATGCAGTAGCATGTGTTACAGCAATTATTATATTAATCATCATATCATCAAATGTGTGTTCATTTACATGTGTTTATGCACAATGACTGCATTATTCTATCTCAGTAACGCAACTAGGACAAGGACACATGGATGGCCAATGTTACTCTTCTGATAAAGAAACTGTTGGAGTTGGGATGAGTCAGCCTTATCAAATGGACTAGAACCAGCTCACAGAAACTTTGGGCTAGTTAGAGAAAAAAAAACCTATATATCTGTGTGTGCTATCCGGGGAACGGGAAGACAGAGAGAGCCTTTCATAAAAACTGGTGTATATGCTTTTTTTGACATTTCTTTCCTCTCTGGGGAACAGGACTTTGTCTCTGTATTTTTTAATTGCATCATCCTTTTATATTTCATAAATTATTTTTCTATAAAGCCGCCTCAGCGTGGAGTTCATCACACAGGGCAAACGTTATGGGTTTAACCAGAGGATATCTGAAAACCGGCCACGACACTTGCTTTGAAAAGTTGCCAGATGCAGTGATTATCATAAAGAATGAAAAATGACGTGACAATTTAAATCACAAGTATAGATGACTGAGGTTAAAAAGATTGCTGTTTAACATTATAGTCAAAATAAATGAGTCGAGGAAATCCACCGTTGTCCAAATCAGCAAGAAACAAAGTAGGATGGACTGTGGAAACTACAGAGGAATCTCTCTGCTATCAATTGCTAGAAAGATATTTGCATGCATCTTGCTGAATAGACTAAAGAAACACACTTGTCGAAATGAAATTTTGCACTAGCAGGAGCACAGTTGATGAAGTTTGTTAATGTGAACAAGTCACTTCATAATGGCCTTGGTGACTCTCGGACATGGTTCCTCCAAATAATTTAAAGTCATCAATTGTAAAGCAAGGCTGTGCACTCACACACTAACACTGTTCTCACTGAATTTCATTGCCTTTGAAGGAGGTGAAAAAGGTATCAAGATCCAAACTAAACATGACGCTGACCATTTCAATATGGCCCAATAGACCGATTGCATAACCACCATATTGGATTTTGACTGGCGCAAGGGATTGTGGGTGGTGTGTGCTCCGGGCTTCCAGGACACGGTCTGACAGCAGCAGTCGGTCATGTCAGCTCTCCCCTCTTTCTTTCTCCTTTTAGTATTTTTTACCTGTTTTAGACTTGTTTCGTGTTTTTTCTTTATATGGGTCAAATCCTGATGTGTTTGTGTACACAGAAAGCCAACTTTTATTACTTTAGTGTCCAGCTACAGTCGTGGCTCCATTGTCTACACCAGGGACCAGCTGTTAGCTCTGCGCGGCCCTGCTCTCCTCAATGCGGTCAAGCCAGAGATTCCAGTGGAAATTCGGAGGAGAAGAAGAGGCTGCAGTGCAGGACGTAAGATTCAGGAGAGGAAACGGAGGTAGTGACCATGTTTACTGTCGTTCGGGAACGTCCGTTCCATCTCCAACAAGACGGACGAGATCACAGCGCTGGCCAGGCTGCAGAAGGAGTACAGGGAATGAAGCCTCATGTGTTTTATGAAGACCTGGCTGGATGGACGGACACCAGAATCTGTTATCTCCCAGGAAGGGCTGGTAAGAAGAGAGGAGGAGCTTCTGTTCCGGATCCATGCTGGCTCTGGGCTCGCTGGCAGCCTATTTGGCGCGGCTCTGGCCGTCTGCTGGACGTGGGCCTTTGCTCCTCTGCTGGGATCAAGAGGGCCCTCCGCTCAGGGGGTTTGGAGCTAGGGCGTGGGAGGGTGGGTGTTAGTGGGGGGCCTTGGGGTTTGGGGTTTGGGTCGGAGGCGGGATGAGCTGGGTCCTCGTCTCCTTGGGGATTTCTCGGGTGTGTATGTGGAGGGCGATGACTGCCTCTTGGCTTGGGTGCTTGGGGGCATTTGGGGGGCAGCTCAGTTGTGGTGGGGGGGGTGGCCTGGGGCTCCTTGGCCCCTGCCCTTTTTGCTGGCGTGGCTGCATCTTGAGCCTGAGGCGGCGCTTGGGTTCACAGAAGCGGTTCTTGCACTAACATTGGTCATGGATACACTGGTATACTGTATCTTGGGTTGTGGGAACCTTAGACACGTTGATCCTAAATACCAGTTTTAGGTATAACTACTCACTCCTTCCCTCTGTTCACGGCCACCACCATTATACCTAAGCTCCACACTTGCCACCAGGCTGGCTGAACTGGTTACACAACACAATAAGCACAATATTCACAACTATAACATCACATCGTACTCTCACAATAAAGCAGTTAACCCTTTCCATTTCCTACCCTGACTCCCTCTTCCTTGTCCTTATAATACTGTTAGATATACATTTTTTAAATCATAACAAAAGAAGACACGTGCCAGCCTAGGGAGGAGAAACACTAGATAACAACATAGAATAAAATAAAAATGCTGAGAAAACTATGTTTGAGGCCCAGAAGTGAGCCGACCCTGACGCCCACAGCTGTGCATTAGATGAGTGTCTGTTTCTCCTATTGTCTTGATATTGTTGTTGATTCATTTTCTGTTCATCTCTAATAAATTGATTGCCTGATTCAGTAAAGCAAAACCTCTGACTATGTCTCTCTGTGTGTAATCTCAGGTACTGTATACAAGAGTATCTCAAAACTCTAACAGCACCTTATCATTCATTTGCACCTTGTTATTTGGTTTATTATTATTATTATTAGTGCTTTTTTCATCCATTGTTATTAGTACTGATTCTTTAAATGTATTTAAATGCTGCTCTTTGCCTTTCTAATTACCCCACGGGGATAAATAAAGTTTTTTCTGATTCTGATTCTGTGTGAGGTGCTCTTTGCAGATACCAGTGCGTTAGTGGTACATGCAGTAGTTCAGAAGACATACAGATCTCCGTACACCGCTTTTCTCAAACTCCAGCTCCTTTCAATCTAAAGACAAACATAGAACAATAAAGAACCTGCCAGAACCTGAGCTAGATATCATCATCATCAAGAGGAAGGGTTTCGTGAAGTGCAAAGACTTAAGGTATGGTAACTGGGAAACAATATCTGATTAGTGCGTTTTTTGTCGACAATAACTTCAACAAAAGCTCTTTTTGCCGACCCTTTGTTTCGCAACTACTTTGTTTTGATTGACATGTTTTGATGGCAGCCAGATTAACATTTTTAGAATGCTTTGTCTCTTTTTTCATTCTAACTTTTATCCTGGACCATCTTTTGCTGCTTCTAACACAATTGTCACCAGTCACAATGTTAAGGCTGATGAAGTATCACATTTTCATCACATAAAATTAAAACTAACACATTTTCTGAGCATTTTGAAGAATCAAACTAAAGATCAAGACTGACGAGCCACTGTTCAGATTCTTGAAAGAAATCTATAAAGAAGAACTCAACTAAGTCAATTGGAAATTGTCTGGCTTTGAAAAGACATGTTTCAAAATTATACAGAAAGCAGAGAGCCTGTTACTCTAAGTTGTAATTCTAATTGAGTATTCATAAACTATAAGAAAGACCTTCTTCAGCAGAAAACAGGACCCTTTTAACTTACAGTGCCCACTGACACCAGGCTACCTGCCACCATCTTCTTCTTTTTGGTCATGCTGGGATTCCAATGACAAACCAGACTGTCATTCTGCACACTGTAGTTCCTATGGCCAATCAGCCAGTATGTGTTCATTTTACCTTTTCCCTAGCAGGACACAAACACAAAAGAAAAACATCATTTATGTCCCTTAGTTATACTTAGTTTTTGTAAAAAAAAAAAAAAAAATTTGAACTAGATAATTTTTTTCTAAGCTTAAAATATGTCCAAATTTGTCTGAAACTTAGTTGTCTTAAATTCCAGCAGTGAAATTTAGAAGTAAAAACCAACTGACTGAGTCTTGGTGTTTTGCTTCGATGACTGAGGAGCACAGGTAAAGTGTGTTTGAGAATGTATTTATTCATGTCGTCAATCACTGTCATGATAACTGACCTATAGCCAAAAGGAATAAACAAGCAACCATGATCACCTGTTTAAAAGACAGAACCACCTTAAATGTGCAGTGAACCTGAGAATATGCATTTACTTCAATTTCATTTGCCAATTTTCTATCAACCCCAATTTTGTCATACCTTTGTATGAAGCATATTTAATCACTCCTTGATGAGACACAAACATGCTCAGTGTTGGGGTCTCACTCAACACCTAAAGGGTACCTGTACTATTCATATATATAATACAAAAAAATGTTTAATGTATTACCACTAAATAAAATAATTGCACATTTATTTAAACACATTCGAAGTACTTTTTTTGGCAAGATTTTATACCAAAATACAATCAATGGGGAGCAGCCATTTATGAGCTAAAGTTGTTCTTCCTCTACAGCAAGGTTTTTAAACCTCTGTTTTGTGACCCCATGAGGGTGTCACCTGGAATTAAAATTGGGTCGCTTGAAATGTCTAGTAATCGATTAAAAAAAAAAAAAAAAAAAAAAATACTGATTGAAATTATATTTTAAATGTTTTTCAAAATAATATTTTTTTTTTCAGATTAACACATGACACACAGAATAAATTGTATTAAGTACTTAAAACTTTCTCAAGTTCTTACTAGATAAATAATAAATGAACACACTTGTTTTCGCAGCAGCAACTTGCAGGAACATTTCAAAAACAATTATTTGCATTTTTAAAATTAGGTGATTGTAAGTTGCAAAACTTGTTATATTAACATAAGACGCTTCATAAGTCATTTAACAACCCAATTCTTCTGAAAGGAGGTGGTAAATATTGGTGTCAAAATGCTGGGCAACACATCAGCAATCACTTACCTTGACCTCAATCTCTCCACGAAGTTGCAGCTCGTAGGCGTTGTCTTTGATCAGAGCCAAGTACGTCTCTGAACTGGCGTGGATTTTCTGAGCTGACAAAGACAAGCAACACTACAGATACTGCCAAATCTAAAATGCATACACAAAGTGGACAAGAAATGTATTTGGGAAAAACCTTTCAGCAACAGTAGTAACAGTGTACACATGAAGTGCCCTCCTTTACCATGAAACCCTTACTACACTGCTCTTTTTTCTTTTGATTATTTACGACACATTTATCTATAAAAGCAAGGAACATCTGTGTGCGTGCGTGTGTGTGTTTGTGGAGCGAATATCTCCCTGACGCAGTGTCTGATCAACTTGAAACTTTGTCAACGGCTTGCACATACCCCGAGTGTGTGCATCTGTAATTTTGGAGTCATTTGGTCATTCCAAAACCAATTTAAAACTCATTTGAAATGACCAAACATTATTTTAGAACACTGATGATGTCATCAACAGTGATGTCATTGGTATTCTATTCTATGCTAATGCTAATGCTAAGCTAATGCAGTGCGACGCAGTCTGTACACGATAACTTGAAAAGTTACGAATGGATTTTGATGAAATTTTCAGGAAATTTTGATAATGGGTCAAGGAACAGCTGATTAACTTTTGGTGATGTTCTGGCTACCAAAAGAAAATATATAGATATACTGTATATATCCCATTAATTTCCCATCCACACTGTGGAACTCCTGTTAATGTCAATATGAATACATACCTCTGACGGGCACTGTACGAGTTTGAAAAATTAACTGATTACATTTTGATCAAGCTGTTTTAAATTCTGTGTATCAGGTTTCATTCTATGGAATTTATGTGTACATACGCAGGCTTGTGGACTCCATTCTAGAGGCAGTGTTGACTGTATCTCCAAAAAGACAGTATCTTGGCATCTTGTATCCAACAATGCCTGCCACGCAGGGACCTGAGGAGGAACAGGAGAATTGATGCTCAATTCCCTTGGATTTAAAATCACTCAGTGTATCAGGAATACTCTCCAGTAGATGTATTTATGTTGCTCCAACTACTGGTAAACTTTTTTACTCACATCTCTTAATCATTCATCCCTCTCTCCTACACATTTAAAAAAAAATTGAAACCATTTTTTCTTATTACCATTTATTTTTTGCATTACCATCTACTAGTTGTCACAACAGGAAGTTTCAACTCACATGTAAAATCGATCACAAGCTCACAATTATCTGTAGCACAAGGTTCTAAACATATTAAATCCAAATTTTCATTCCACCCTACATTCACCCACATCCATTAACACACATAGCACCATACAACAACTTTATTGTTGCAATTAGAATACACTGGAGTTTGGAAAGAGATCTAAATGTTTATGTATTAAGCAAGGTCATAATCCAAAAACGTGTATATTAGGTCAACTGGAGTCTCTAAATTGCTAAGTAGGAGTGAATGTACCAAGTCCGCAACCCCACATCACGCCCAATGTGTGCTGGAAATAGGCACCAGCAGAGCAACAGGAAGTGCATGAAGAAGCGGAAATAGAAAATGGATGGACGAAATGCTTCCAGTGAAGGCAAGACACAGCTACACATTTATAAAGTGGATGTCCTGTTCCTCAACATCACAAAGTAGCTCCATATTGGACAGGGATAAACATTGCTGAGGGTTTGATAGTTAATTCAAGTTTCCTTGAGCAAAAATCACGAAGGGACACAATATCAGAGTAGGACTTTTCTCATTTACTTTTTTTTAGCCATAAACATTTCATCACATGTGATTTATAGTCAATGTTTTATTTTCCTTCAAACAATTATTGTAAATAAGTAGCTAGGCAGCATGTGTAATGAATTAGCTTAAAGATATAAATGATATTAACACTTTCAGATGTATCTTTCTCACAAACACTAACATAATATAAAGCTTCATTGCACGAGTCCAACATTGAAAGCTCGGGCAAAAGTGGGCAATTCAAAGGAACTGTTTACGTCACAAACCACGAGCTCCTCTCACCTGTGTGGATGCCAGCTCTGAGCTGGAGCCTCTCATTGGGCATGTGAGGGATGGACACCTGCCTGACAGCTGCTACTAGATCCAATGCCATCTTGGCGATCTCGTCCGCATGTTTGTCTCCGTTCCTCACAGGCAGGCCACTCACCACCATGTAAGCATCTCCAATCGTCTCCACCTGGTTTAATAATTAGTTATTTAGAGTTTTCCTAATGCAGAACTAATAAAATAATAATCTTGCCTTGGAGGAATATGCCAAAGTCCGGACCTCAAATTTTCTTTTATGAACTGTTTCAATGAACTGTACTCATTTCATTTTAAATGTAAAAAAGAACACACCAAAAAAAAAAAAAAAAAAAATAGGAGGGAAATTGTTTGGACTAAACAAAAAAAAAAAAAAATCATTGAAATCTTGACGAGCACAAAATTCAGATACAGTTATTTACATCATAAATGTGCACGTTAAATCAGTCATACTTTCTGTAAAAGTGGTGAGACTCAACCAAGACGTTAAACAACAATTCTAATTCACATTTCTAAACTAGTAATCACTCAGAGAGTGCAGACCTCCACAAAGCTCCAAATATCCTCTTTGCCAGATATTAGCAGTTATCTGGATCATGACCATTCACACTTCAAAGCACTGGTTCTTAACCTGGGATCAGTTGAACCCCGGGGGGTTCATTGTTTTAGTCTCAGGGGTTCAGCAGATTACATTAAAAATGTCGTACACAAAATACATTTCCATCTATCCATCCACCTTTTGCCTCCTATCCATGGTCGGGTCCATGATAAACTATTTTATTAAAAGAAAAGATATGATAACAATGCTAAATTATTGATTTACAAAAATAAATAAAATGAAAAGTGTTTTGAACAAAGCAAAAAAAATCAAACCAGGCCTATATGTGTGTTAAAATAAAATATATACTTATGTTTTGTTCAAATATATATATTTTTTCAATTAAAGGGTCTTGTGAATGCACTGATGATGCATTCACTAAACACTTAATGGACTGCAGGCTTCGATGCCTCCAATATGGTTAAGAATCACTGCTTTAAAGGCTTGTAAGACTGTGGCATTATGTTCATAACAGAAAGTGAACTGGAACGACTAATACGCAAAGCCACCAGCAGGTTGTGTTGTAGAAACAGCTCAAAAAGATTTATCAACTTTTCAAACTGATCCAGAATCACTAGTGTTGTGTTCAAGACCGCACTATCCGAGACCAAGACTTGCCCGAGACCAGAATGCACCGAGACCAAGACAAGACCAAGACTTTCGGGAGCCGAGACCGAGTCAAGAACAAGACCGAGACAAGCCGAGACCGAGACCAAGACCATAAACACTATTTTTTTCAATTTAAAAAAATCTATAAATAAATAAAATTCTGACAAGGTTCGACAGTTAAAAAACATTCTCTCTTTAATTTTAGTTTATTTTAAATACATTTGACAGAGAAAAAAGGTGCCTGCAAAAAATTAACTAAAATATTAAAACTACTACTGCTACTGATAAATTCACAATTATTCTACATATTTGCAAACAATATTTTTATGTCAGCTGAATGTACAGCAAGTGTTTAAAAGCATTTCAATCAAGAAATAATGATTATTGATTCTGATTCTTTGAGTTGTGCAGGTCAACATGTCACAGAGTTCATAAGATAATTTTTTTGTTTGAAAAAATCCTTTACACAGGTTATTTTTATTAATTCACTTAGTTGATATAGTTTAATTTGGTTGCTGTAATGTAACTAGGATATTCAATTAACAAAGGTTTCCAACTGTAACTATAAAAGTGAATCTTTCTGAAATAAAACTACAAACAAGTTGTCATCAGTGTAAAAACATAGAGCTACAGGTAGATGTGAAACTAAATAAAACAAACTCAAACCCTGGAAAAGTCATGTGACAAATCAATCAATTGTTCTTGTTGAGAATTATTATTATTATTCTGGATACAGTGGAAACAGAAACTATAAAACAATATTATATTGTGAACCTGTTTATATTGTAGGGAACATATTATATACATAAATGTAATTGGAGTCTAAAGCCACAAAACAAACACCACTTTAAAAAGAAAATAGACTAATATAAGACCTCTTTACAGTTATTTGACTCATTCTATGCTAGTGCAACTCTGCAGCGATGACGCGCTGGTGACAACATAAACCAAGATGGCGGCGGCCCGGACTACAGCCGACATTATGTAATAAAGCCTTAAAAGACATGGATATAATGAAAAGAGTGGATGGACAGAGGCATAAACATGCAGACTTTCACACGGACACACACGGACTTATTAAACACACACGGACCTCAGTAAACACGGTAAAGGCTTCACCGCTCGGCTGGCACTAGGACCCAGAAGCAGAGTAAGTGTGTCCCCTATCCAGCCTTCACAGGCTGTAATATCATCAGTTTATCATTTTACCAGTTATTAGAGCTACTGTCTTTACCAGGGAGATAATATTTATTACTGGTGATTGTTTTCTGGAGTTTTACTGGGATTTTTACCGGTGATTAGTTCATATCTCCCTTGCGCTCCGCGGTCCAAACTGACACCGTAGCCACACACGTATGAATGTGTCACACACGTCACTCAGTCACATTAAGGAAGGTTGCGGTCATTATACGGGGTGGATTAAAAAATGAATAAAGGATTGTTTTATCTCGTTCTTCTCCGTGTTATTATCACATTATAAAAAAGTTTAAAAATAGCAGGAATTAGTGCTGGTCTCGAACGGTCTTGACCGAAATTCCCGAGTCCGGGCAGCCCGAGTCCGAGACAAGACCGAGTCAAAATGCTTCAGAGTCCGAGACAAGACCAAGACCTTTAAAATTTGGTCTCGAGACCGGCCTCGAGACCAAGACCGGTCTTGACCACCACAACACTAAGAATCAGTATATTGATCCGGATCATCCCGGAAATCTAATCACTTTTTCCTCGTCCCATTTAGGATATTTCCTAAAAAAAAAAGTATTATAATCTGTTTATCAGTTTTTGAGTTCGACTGTTCTCAGACAAAGACAACAATAAAAGAATAAGTATAATGAACCAGATCATCCCCAAAATCTAATCACTTGTTCTATATCCCATTTTCTATATTTCCTGAAATGTGGTCGGGAAAATATTTTAACATGACAATTTGTAACTATTTAGGCCATTTACAATGATCAAATAATCAAAAACTGCACAGATATTTTCTTCCAGGTGAATTATTTTAATCTGTATTGAAATTCATCAGTTAATATTCCAAGTCCAGCACAAACTACGACAGACAAATAAAGAAATTATTGTACAACATTATCAAGCAACATGGAGTCAGCATTCTTAAAGTCCATACAATTGAAGAAGTTCAAATGAAACAATGAGTTTAAGGATCCTATTTTAACAACACAAAAAACAGTGTGCAGTCAGAAAATACAGGTGGCAAGTGTTGGTTTTAATTCTCCCTGTCTCTTTAAGGGATTTACTTTAATTAAACAATATTTAATATAGTCATTTGTAATTGGGATGTTACTGGAAATTTTTTTTAAAAAATCACCAAGGAAAGTCATAATTATGAGAAAGAAAGTCATAATTATGAGTTAGTAAAGTCATAATTATGAGAAAGAAAGTCATAATTATGAGTTAGTAAAGTCATAATTATGAGATAGGAAGTCATAATTTTGAGAAACAAAGTCATAATTATGAGCTAGTAAAGTCATCATTATGAGATAAAAAGTCATTATTATGAGTTAGTAAAGTCATAATTATGAGATTTGTTGTTGAATAAACCGTGCTACATCAGTTTTATCCTTTCGATGCTAGAGCCTCTTATTGCTTAGTATCTTTTCAAGGGTGCGTTTACTCAGCACATTTCTATGTGAATTTGCAAGAAAACAAAGTATTTCATCATTTGTAAAGTCTTTGATAGTCTTCTCAGCACGTGAGCTGCTGTAAATGTGTTAAAGTATCTCATAATTATGACTTTACTTTCTCATAATTATGACTTTCCGTGATGATGATTTTTTTTTTTTTTTTTCTTTTTGTGGCAGAAACGGGTTTCCATATTACTGAGACATTAGAAACTAAATTAGCAAGTATTTTTCAAAATGTGAAATCAACAAAAGCCAACTCAAGCCTTCCTTTGGGAGTCTTACCTTATAGACATCATAGGAGTCAATGCGCGTGTCAAAACATATGTAGAGGTTGTTCAGCATTTCTACAACTTGCAAAGGAGTACAAGTCGCAGAGATAGAAGTGAAGCCCACAATGTCTGAGAAAAAAATGGTCACCTGCAAGAAAAAAGTATCTGTTAATTCGGAACATCAAATACAGACTTTTAAAGGGATTTAACTCTTTCTGTTGAATTTAATCAAATTCAAGACATTATATGGTCCAATAAAAAAGAGTAGGAATTGGTTAGTGAAGTGGATCTCCTCCCTTAAAATTGTTACGGCAGATACTGAAACCACGATGGATAACTGTAGTCCTTGATTTTACAGTTTACATTTGACTGACTGACTGTAACCTGTTGTACATTTTATTAAGGTCTTTTTTATGTTGTTTTTTGCTTGTTGTTTTGACAGAAATTATTAAACAACTGCACGTTGATTGAGGGAAGAGAAGTGTGTATTTTTTCTTTCCATAATGTTTCAGATTTAGCCCCAATCTATAGCAAATCTCAGTTTTCTGTTCAGTGATAGCCCCTTAATCCTGCATGGAGGGCTTTAGGAACAGCTGCTTAAATATCCTCTTCAATGAGCATGCTACGTTTTTCACCAGGATAACTCGTTTTATCTCCCAATGAATATGGAACAGGGCAATTATAGGTAATTACGCCAACAATAGCAACAAAGCCAGCAAAGTTACATATTCATTCAGCATGTTTGCAGGGAGAATGTCTTCAAAACAGCACCCCACAGTTCTCCAAGCACAGGATGTCTTCTCTAGATAGACAATCCTAGACAGTAGTCATGTTTTAGGTTTTAAACAAATAAGTTACAAAGAAATGCCTGTAGCTCATCAGATATAACGTCGAAATCAGCATTATGTTACCAGGCAATAGTGTAAAAAACAGTAGTTGTTTTTAACATTGATACACAAAATAACACTTTTAAAGAATCAAAACCACACTTTGACTACAAAGAAAACAACAATGCTCCAGTTTTTAGCCAAGCCTAACCTTCAAGTCCCAAGAAAGTCTAAATAAAGAACTCCAGGTGAGAAACAAACACTCTACAAGTCATTGCCAACAAACATTAAGCAAAGGCATTTCAACTTATGTTCCAAAAAATATCTTGTAAACAAAAATTCCCCATAAAATATTTAAGTCTTGTCCAGAGTAACAAACAAAGCCCCATAATTCAACACCCGCAAACTCCTGCTTCTCTGTACAGGACAGCCAAATATTGAAGATGCATGAACAGCAACCACTTTAAAGCCCAGGAAATACTTCAACCAATGGAAGACTTAGTTGAATGTTGGTCCCATTCTCCCTGGGTAGCCTGTATGCTTTTTTTGGTTTATCCTCCTCTTTTCTCTTGTATCTGGTGTATCCACTGTTAGACCTGTGGTTTAAAAGCAGAATATGGTGTATCTGCTGTTGAACCTGTGATTGATTGGTGAATAATCTTGGATGTACCTTGACTTTTTAACCCACAGTAAATTATTACACAGTATTAATTTGACTTATTGAAATTGTATCACTGCTACAACTTGAAGTGTGACGATTTCTCAATACGGCGATATATCGCGCTGTTTTTCCGCACGATCGATTATTGATATGCTCCAGCTAAGTATCAATTTTTTATTTTTTTTCAAAACCTTTTCTGCTTTCTTCACAGAAATTTTGTCACTGTTTGTTGAAGGAACCAATATATTGTTTACTGGACAATTCCACTATAATGGCATCACCGGCAGGGGCGGATCTACTGGGGTGGCATAGGGTGGCAGATGCCACCTCAAAACAAAGTCTTGCACCCCTGCTGCCACCCTAATTTGTACACATGGGCACTCAACTATATACGTTCCGACCTGTAATGCCCCGCTGCCGCTTCCTGACTGCGGAGTCAACGTTCTAAAACACCAACAAAAAAGACGCGGAAGTATCGTGAGAGCGGCACGGAAATGTGTTGTTTACATTGGCACACGAGTGGAAAGAGGTAAAAACATAGCTGCCAACACTGACGCATTTGCTGTGAGCAGTGAGCACACATTTGTATCAGAAAAAAAGTAATTCCAAAACAGAGTAACAGCCCTGGACTCTCTCTCCCCTCCCTCCCTCCCTCTGTGACTGACGTTCCACTGCCTTCAGACATCGGTGAGTGTTTGTGCACATGCAGGTTTTGCTCGTTTGAGTGTTTTTTGTGCTGCAGCTTGTGCGTTCACAGATTGTGTAGGTTTGAGTGTGTGTGCTGAATGTGCACTCATTTGGGGAGCATATGTATGTGCAGCATCATAATCCGTGTACCCTTCGTTCTTTGGTTATTCCATTTTAAAACCAAATCAAAATAACAAATAAACGATGTGGTTATTTCATCATAAGCCCCTTTAAATAACTTTTTATACTTAGTTATATAACAGTGTGGCACCATAAACATTTCAATGTTAAAAGAATAATAATAATAACAACATGCCAGTGACACTTTTTCTCCATCTGCTTACAGTTTGTTACAGTGAAAACAACTGATTTAAAGCCATATTTTTGTAAAATTAAAAACATATTGCACCGTAGTAATTTAAATAAAACTACCAGACACTTTTTTATCACTCACACAATTCCAAGTCTTACACTTTGTTAAATGTTACACAATGGTTCTTCAATGTGATGAATGTGACAATTATCCTGTTTATTTTCATGGACAGAAGCTGTTTTTCTGTGTGGATGTTATAGTCTCCACTGCAGTAAATATTAACAGTGTCCAGCTATTGGTTAGGAGGTTCATGTCCATTGACTTCTGTCTATAAATTAATGTCTGTCAAAGAAAACATGGTGAATATACTTTGTGAATCTCACAGAAATGAAGAGGATATAATCACTGTGCTTGTTAAGCAGCACTGATATGTGTCCATGTTTACAGAAAAGTTGATAATACCAGCACTGAAATGAGTATTTTCTGCATTAATTTTGTTTTTAATGATTTAAAGTTAATTTGCACAAAAATTAACTATATTTTGATGAAGTAATATTTTGTATCAGTCTTCCCTTAAAGACTTAAACATAACACAAGGACATGTGACTAGTGGTCAGTGTGTGTTAAGAAGAGTCACTGTTGCAGTGGCTCTTCTTAATTGCAAATACTGCACAGGCTCATTTTAACCATGCCATAAAACTGCATTCAGACTTCTTATATTGTGCTGAATACACGTGGCTGTCATTCACGTGAAAATGATTGACAATGTTTTGTAATTCCTGTGAAATGGATTCAGTTCAGTAGATAAATTCTGAATTTCTTCAGTCACAGTTATCTTGATATATCGTGGATTAATTTTCCTGCAATATATTGATTATCGCGATAATATCGTTATCACGGGCAAAAAAATATCACGATATATCGCATCGCAAAGTATGTGACGATACCCGGCCCTATAATTCAGTATGCTTTATGTATGTCTGCTATATGTTGCCACCTCTAAAAAAAATTCCTGCCCCCCTCCTGCCACCCCATTGATGTTTTTCTAGATTCGCCCCTGGTCACTGGTAAGAAAGACCCTATTTTTTGTTCACAGAAAGTATGATTGGAGATACTTATTCGTTTACATTGGTATGTTGACACTTATTTACAGATTTTTTCACTAAAATAGTGTCACTGTTCATAGGACACTTTTTCAATTTATTGTCTTTCAGAGATATAAAATAAATATTGTATTTTTTCACTTAATCTTTTTAATTTTTTTGTTGTTATGTCATAGATTATCGTAGATTGATTTCTGACCAATATATAAATAATCGCAGTATCGTCATATTGTGAGATAATCGTTATCGTGAGCGTTGTATCGTGTATTGTATCGTGAGCTACCCAGAGGTTCCCACCCCTAGCTACAACCCCACAATACCTGCTTACACCCAAAACCAGCTTTTCCAATAATCATCTTGCTCAGCCTTTATGTACTTTGGAATTACCAAACCCATTTTTTTGTCTATACAAGAATCTAGTAGCAGAAACAAAATCAACTATTTGTGAAATACACTACTTTTCGTTCTTGTTGAATAGATAGCACAGTTGAAAATAATAATTTAGGTGGATATTAAAGGAAAGATCAAGGACATGCCATATGATGCTCCTGTGTGTCTTTACCAACCTTTTCATAGCTTTCGGCCTCAACATGCTTACTCTGACGCAGCTGCTTGGCAACAGTCTTGGGCAACATTTGGTGCAGCAGATCTTCAGCAAGTTGCCTTTGGTGTTTGAGGTCCTCCGTTTTCTCCTTTAAACTTTGGGCATAGTTCTGTATCCACTCAGTCATTTGCTTGAAAGATAACACTACCACTGGGTAGATGAGGCAAGCAATGCTCAATAGACATATTTTCATGCTAAGGCCTGATGACATTGCTCTAGAGGCCAGTTTAAGAGCTAATCCTGCACGATCAAAAAGGCACCTCTGAGTGTTTGTCAGGGCTTGAATTCCTTTCTCAGTTCCAGATAGAGATCCATCTCCTGCTTCAGAGATCTGCCACTGGCTTGAGTCAGGCTTGAATTCGTCCAGGCTTGAATTTCTGTTAGGTTCAACATTCTCCATCCAACAATCGTTTAGCCGGTCTGTCATAACCCTGGCGAAGCCAAGGTAACTCAATACATGTGTCCACTTGTACTGGAAACCAACAAGAGTTGACATATAGCCAAAGTCCAACAACTGATGATTGAGCTCAATGAAAGTCACTAGAAGTTTTGCAGATAAAACATCTCGCCAATGTGAATTTTGTGTGACTTTGGCCATAGTACCTTCCACATTACCCCAGGCATTTAAAAGTTTTTGGATGACCAGATGGAAGGAAGAATTTCCATGGTCACTTGTTTTATTGCAGATGAATGAAGCATTGAGCAATCCTTGGATACTGCCCTTCATCTCCTGGCGAAACCCAGACATTTCCACACTACAAGGAAGTCCATTGCCATTGCTGTATCCCATCATTTTACTACAGAGATGATCAAATATAGGTAACACCATCTCTGAATAACACATTTCCAGTGTGTCATTGCTCAAGTTTTTGGTAAATAAATGTCTCATCCGTTGAAGCTCACTGATAAGTTGGAGAAGACCTATAGTCCGGCATGAAGTCAACTCATTGTAGGCTGCCTCTGTACTATGCAGCAAGTTAAAGTTAGAACTCAGGTCCACGGACACAGAGCCGAGCAGAGCCAGGAAAGACAGCACGCAGGCAATAAGGATCCTACGTACAGAGCGACTTTTGCCAGACAGGAAAAATATGGAACACCTGCAACACAAAAACATAACCACAGATGCTCTCCAATTGTGTACAGCAATGACTTTTTATACAAATTAAGTTTTTTTATGCCAAATTGTGCAAAGGTGTACTGTATATATTACGTGAGTTCTCTGATACAAGTCGAAATGTGTCAACATTGAATCCATATGATGGATGCTAGGTGACATGATAATGAGCATCACTGTCTCACAGCATGGAAGGTTCAAGTACTTCTGACATGGTTCCACTGTAAGAAGTTTGCATATTCTCCTGAATATCAAAGATTTATGCTGGGTACTTCAGCTTCCTCCCACAGTGAAACTTTTTTCATATTTAGTTAAATACAATTTTTACATCGGTCATAGGAATGAATGTTGAGAATTTGTTTGCTTGTCTCACGTTTTTGCTGATATACACTTGTCCTGGGTGTAGCTATTCCCTTCTATTAGCTAAACAGTCTTCAATAAGTTGCTGGATGTTGTTGATGTTTTGTATTTTGAAAGCTAATATTAGCATTATTTAAGATTTTAATCTGGGATAGAGTGATGTGTAAAAAAGAGATTAATCGCAAGGTTGGCTGTCTTTAGGCTATTATTCTCTCTTGAAGAGACCAAATGACTTTTTGTGGTGAAGTTCTAAATTTAGTCAATGACAGTGCTGTTACATGACTGTCTTTTGACAGGAACCAATTGTCTTTCTTATAGTAAAGGGCGGTGGTCGCATAAAGGGTAAGGAAGCGCGCTGGGAATCAGAGTGTCACTTGTTTGAATCCAATCTGTCTGTCTCTCACAGGATGGGTTTGCACCTGGGTGTGAAGCGGCCTGGGTAGAATCAGCACCTCAAAATCTTACTCCATGGTCCTCGGCCGGAGTGCCTTCTCCACATTGGGGATGAGATCCTACCCTAAGTGGAGGAGTTCAAGTATCTCTGGGTCTTGTTCATGAGTGAGGGAAGGATGGAGCGGTGTATCGCTAAGCAGATTAGTGCGGACTCTGGAATGATGGAGACTCTGCACAGATCTGTCACAGCTCTCGATTTATGAGGTCAATCTTCATCCCTTCCTTCACCTATTGTCATGAGCTATGGGTAGCGACCAAAAGAACAAGGTCACGGGTACAAGTGGGTGAAAAGAGCTTCCTCAGTTTAGGGTGGCTGGGCTCTCCCTTCGATATAAGATGAGAAGCTCAGTCATCTAGGAGGGGCTCGGAGTAGAGCCGCTGTTCCTCTGCGTTGAGAAGCACCATTTGAGGTGGCTCAGCCTCGGGCACCTGATTAGGATGCCTGAAGGACGCCTCTCTGGTGAGGTGTTCAGTGTACTTTCCACTGGCAGGACACCCAGGAGAAGACCCAGGACACGCTAGAGAGACTATGTCTCTCGGCTGGTCTGGAAACGCCTTGGGGTGCCCAGGGAAGAGCTGGATGAATTGGCCAGGGAAGGGGAAGCCTGGTCTGCCCTGCTCAGGATGCTGCCTCTTGACCCGATCATGGATAAGCAGAAAAAGATAGATGGATGGATTCCCATCATGCATCTCCACAAGAAGTTAGCATCATCTTTTTAGCTGCATGGTTGCGTTTTTTTTTTTTTTTTAATATATATACATAATCTGTACACAGTTGCCAAAAAAAGTCTGTTGTTCAATCATCAAAATAGAAAAGTGAAAAAAAGAAAAACGATGCATGCGTAAGTATGTATAAAACCCTCCAGGGATCATTAATTATCATTTACCAGCAGGAACTTTTTTTATTTTTGTATTTTTGTCATATATTAAAGCTGTTGTATTTTTCAAAATGTTAACTCCAGGAGAAGATTAACCACCAATTGCTGACTGAATTATTCAGAAATTTGATTTTGATATCTAGATATTACAGAGCCTGTTTATGTTCTTCTCTTTGAAAGATTATTTATAGCTCTAGAGATTTTACTATGAATCAGGACATATCAAACACTGTTCTAAGATCTCTATGAGAGCTGGAGGGTTATCCAATCAACAATGTGCTGCTAAATAAGATTTCCCTCCTAATTAAACAAGAGAACTATGATGTAACTAATGATAGACAGATTGGTAAATATATATAAATGAAGCGTAAGTAAATCCAAGCATTATGTTGGCTCTGCTCACCTGCTCAGACAGTCATTGTCCCCATCCTGCTGCACAGTGGGGGCTACCTTCCTCTTCTTTATTAATCTTCCTTTAAGAGAAGCTGAGGACAAAGTCCCAGATTTAACGCACTGTTTTTTCATCAAGACCAGGGATGACATGAGATTACTGCTGCTGGTGCTGCTGCTGCTCTGTTCCCAGTGCTCCCACTGCTCCCAGTGCTGCTCCTCTCCAGCCCGTCAAACTGAGGAAAGCTCTACCTTTCCTTGTGTGTATTAGAGCTGCTCCCGATGTGATCCACACGATAAAATACGACAATACCTCAATTATTTAACATTTAAAACGTTTTTTTTTTTTTTTTAAACGAACTATTTATTTTCATAATATTTTGTTAAATTTCTATATTGGTAAAAAATTTTTTTTTTTTTTTAAAACTCTAGCCTGTAGCCACAAGAGGTTAGAAAAATATTGTAATAATGATAACGAATTATTGCATTTGAAATAAACATATGTGGAAGCTAATTCCCGCCATTAAATCAAAGTACAAAAATTAAAATAATAATAATAAAAAAATCTAAGTCACAATTA
Source organism: Gouania willdenowi (assembly GCF_900634775.1). NCBI lineage: Eukaryota > Metazoa > Chordata > Actinopteri > Blenniiformes > Gobiesocidae > Gouania > Gouania willdenowi. Next base: position 19,789,776 of record NC_041050.1, read on the forward strand.
TGAGATAGTTTGTTATCATATCTCATAATTATGACTTAGTATCTCATAATTAGGAGATAGCATCTAATTTTTTTTTTTTAAAAAGCAAATAAAGCAAAAACAGTGGGGAGGATTTAGTTTTATAGCTAGAAATATTAAAATGCTTACCCAGTTAATCAACACTTTGATATAATTTTTATTTGTAGGTCCTTTTCTGTATACTAGTGGCAGATAGTGGACATCACCGTGTGCTGCTGAGATATAATGTTCTGTTTGCGTGAGTTGTGAGTTTGAACTTCGGTCTAGATCAATTCTCATCTAAAGGTGTTTTTTTTTTTTTTTCTTATTCCGGATACTTAAACTAACATTGCCTCGGCCTATTCCATATGGTAATGTAAACAAATCTAATTAACAACAAACACCAAACATGGTTAAGGTGGTAACCTATACGTTGATTTTCTTCGGTCAGTATACAGGACAGCTGTGGCTACAATGTAGCTTACCACCACTGATGTGAATGGAAAATGGTTACGTGCTTTGAGTCTCATCGAGAAAAGTGCTAAAAAAGTATAAAAGTGGAAATTCAGTCTTGAGCAAAGCATACGAATCATTATGATTAATTCTCACATAAAACAAGCAATTATTTTTGTTTTGTTTTTTTGTTTATAAACATATGTAATAAGTATCTGAAAAGCTCACAAATAAGTTTCACAATACTATTTTAAATATGTGATTTTTGCTGCTTTTGACTTAATTTAGGAACTGTCAGTGTATTTCAAAAATTAAAAAAAAAAAACCCTTATGAAATGAAAAAAGTACAAAAATTAAATAAAAGAAAAACTAGTCAAATTGTTGGTTGTAACAGATCATTTTTTAAATTATTTGTTTATTTGTAAATAATAAAATAAACCGCATGAAGATACCTGCTCCGGTCACCAGGTGGAGCCACATGATAGGTGCTGGGAGTGGGCGTAAAAAAGTATGAATGATTGGTGCTGGGTGTACCCACCCTAGCCTAACCTCAGCTGGAGATAGGCACCAGCAAACCCCCACCACCCTGAAAAAAAGGAACAAGCAGGTCTGAAAATGGATAGATATTAGTATGACAAACAACCGACGGGTCTCCCCTATTAGAAACATCTGTTAGCAGCTGGTTCACTGACTTTCTTCTTGCACCTCATTGAGTTTCTTCTCCCAGAAACCTGGGCTTTTTTGAAGCTCTTTGAACCCTCCAATAATCAGCTTGTGATGTGCCTCTTTCTGCCAATTCTTCACCTTCTCAATTCCTCATTCAGAAGGTTGTTCTTCACTTCTTGGTGCAGATCCCTCTCCTTCTCAGCCTCATACTGTGGGCCTGGAAGTCAAATGACCTAATCCACTTTATCGGTTTCAAACAGCCATGGATCTCACGTATCAGCCATGGATCTTTTTTTTTTTCTGAATTTTTTTAACGTTTGTCTCGTCGGCCCTGAGAATCTGTTGCTTTGGTTTGAATACTCACACAGTGTGCATATGACCTCAAGGTCAGCGGCAGAGGAGAGGTAGACTACACTGTGATATATGGTTAGACATACAGTTGTACCAGACTCCACTGGGTACGAGGGGGGGTCAAGCCACACAGAAACAGACATACACGTCTTTGGGCCACCTGTGTGTGTGTTTTAATTATGACTATAACTGGAATAAACCTCATTGAAATTACACCACTCTTGACATCTGTCCTCGGAGCTGTCCATTAAAAGATCCAGGAAGGAGGTAGAGAAAAACCTCACATATCAAACCAAATAATTTTGACCTGTGAAATGTAGCACAACACACAACTGACCTTTCCAAATGATTGCCTCCATCTCTTGGACCTTGCAGTGAGCTGGTGGTCGTAGGCTTTTTCTATCTCATCAGGTCATTGTAGAGCTTTTGATGGCACATACGTTTGAATAGATCCCAACCAAAGAAAGGAATACAGGACTATTGAAAAATCATGTGCTTATAGTTAGATTAGTTGAATCTTTTTTGTATCTCAAGGTGTTGCTCCTCTTCATTCAGTAGACTTTCACAATCAAACAGCAGCACAACCTTAAATTTGATCATGATGAGTCCAACGTTAATAATGCTGATACTTCATTTCATTGTGAGATACATTCTTACAATTCCACTGAAAAGTACAAACTAAAAAGCAAATTACAAATACTTATCAGAGAAAAAAAGGTAAAAGTAGTTGAGACATTTCGTTAAATAGATCCCAAATATACATCGCCCAAATCTGTCTTTCAGGAGGAGGTCAAAGTACAGCCGTTGCTCCTACATTGAGAATAATTGTGTCATTTGTCAATCAATCAAATGTAATTTTCCTTTTGGGATTTGTAAATGTAGATGTAAATATGTGATAGATTTTCATTACCATGTTAATTCTGTTTAAGCAATATTATTGAGTAACGGTGATAAAAGGAATACAAAAAACAAGTTACCTTTAACTATTTAAAAGATGAAAGGCTTAGATCTCCTCTCATTTTCAACAAAGTAAAGTACATAGAAAATAAATGAAGTTCAGCTATAAACAGCGTGGCTGATGTTACTGGAGAGGGAATGTTCACTTTTCGGGGTTTTTTTCTCAAATGTGCCAAATTAACTTTTCTTCTGATGAACCTATAATAAGGTAAATACTGAAAAGTTGGGGACCAACCTTTATACACCCTCTTCAGAGTATAAAAGCACATTATTTTCTTTGCTTACCCAGTGATCCACTGGAAATGCCTCTGTGACCCACATTTGGGTCCCGACCCATCATTTAACCCATTTGTGTTTTTTCTATCGAATTTGGCAGATTTCAAATGTTTTTTTTCCCTGAAAAAAACATTGTTAATTTTATCCGACTGAGCTCGGATTCCATGACTTTGATCACAAAGGGGATCTTAACACATCAAGTGTTGTGTTTTATTCAACGGACAAGAATGAACGATCATTAGAAATGATAATCATGTTCTAACCTTACATGTTGAATCTACAATAGCATGCTGTTCTGTAAAGTCTAGTATTTCAGTGTATTGTTGCTTCAAAATGTAAAATTATTTCAAGATCAGCGCACATATGGGCGATACTATAAAATTTGTAAAATGTATGATTTTTGTGATAAAGCCATTATTATTATTATTATTATTATTATTATTATTATTATTATTATTATTATTATTATTATTATTATGTTATACAAATAAAAGCAAACTTGGGGCAGCATTTAAATCATTAAAAAACTTTAGGGAACAAACAAACACGCACACACACACACACACACACACACACACTGGCACGCACGCACGCGCGCATGAACGCAATTTCAGAGGTTTGTGTCGCAGAAGACTAAACTAAACTAAACTAAATTTTTTTTTTTTTTTTTTTTTTTTTTTTAAATCTACGGGGGAAATAATGTATCGTAGCTGTACAAACAAGACGTTTGTTTTGAAGGTCATGACCGGATGCATTTCGTGTAACTTAACTATTTGAGCGGAACACAACACCCACCCACGCACGCACGCACAAGGTAGCGCTGCCCGTGGTGTTCAATGAAATACTGTGATATGAACAAGTTTCTTTCTTCTCGTGTCCTGGTGTGAACAGTGACTCCTTTAGCCCTGAAAGAGTTGTTTCGTGGTAAAGTGTTGGACGGGCTGCTGGCCGTTACTCTGTAACTACATGTACGCGCTGTTTGGAGCTGCTGAACAAAGAGCTTTTCTTCCTTCTCTTCTATTGTCAACAGGCGGAGTGAGAGGCTGTTGTCCCACCGACCCTGAGGAGGCTGCGGACGGTCAAAGTAAGCTAACAGAACCAATATTTGTGCGTGAGAACCGGAGGGTTTACTGACCCACTGAACCCAAACACAGTGCCCAGTGCAGAGCCATGTAACAAACTATCGTTTTATGAGTTGCTGGAAGTTTGTGCTACACAATAAAAACATTTAGCGTATTTAGTTTAGGACTGGCATATTACCGCGTTTTTTTTTGTGTTTTTTTTTTTTTTTTTTTTTTTAGGATGGAGACCCTAAATACTAGTTAACAACAGGTCACTAACTAGCTAACCAACGTTTGTGTTGCATTAAAGCTGCAGTCGGTGCGGCTAACGGAGCTCTTTGTGAGCAACCACGCCACCGCTACACAACAACCACTGTACACACTACAACACAACAACCACTGTACACACTACAACACAACAACCACTGTACACACTACAACACAACAACCACTGTACACACTACAACACAACAACCACTGTACACACTACAACACAGCAACCACTGTACACACTACAACACAACAACCACTGTACACACTACAACACAACAACCACTGTACACACTACAACACAACAACCACTGTACACACTACAACACAACAACTACCGTACACACTACAACACAACAACCACTGTACACACTACAACACAACAACCACTGTACACACTACAACACAACAACCACACACAGCAACCACTGTACACACTACAACACAACAACCACTGTACACACTACAACACAACAACCACACACAACAACCACTGTACACACTACAACACAACAACCACACACAACAACCACTGTACACACTACAACACAACAACCACTGTACACTCTACAACACAGCAACCACTGTACACACTACAACACAACAACCACTGTACACACTACAACACAACAACCACTGTACACACTACAACACAACAACCACCGTACACACTACAACACAACAACCACTGTACACACTACAACACAACAACTACCATACACACTACAACACAACAACCACTGTACACACTACAACACAACAACCACTGTACACACTACAACACAACAACCACTGTACACACTACAACACAACAACCACACACAGCAACCACTGTACACACTACAACACAACGACCACTGTACACACTACAACACAACAACCACACACAACAACCACTGTACACACTACAACACAACAACCACCACTGTACACACTACAACACAACAACCACACACAACAACCACTGTACACACTACAACACAACAACCACTGTACACACTACAACACAACAACTACTGTACACACAACACAACAACCACTGTTCACACTACAACACAACCACTATACACACTACAACACAACAACCACTGTTCACACTACAACACAACAACCACTGTTCACACTACAACACAACAACCACACACAACAACCACTGTACACACTACAACACAACAACCACACACAACAACCACTGTACACACTGCAACACAACCACTATACACACTACAACACAACAACTACCGTACACACTACAACACAACAACCACACACTACAACACAAATATAAATAGATAAAAGCCTATTTACATTGTTTGGATCAGTCAGAAAAACACCTTACTACTAAATGTGCAGGCACTCATTTATGATGTTACTTCAGTAGTTCGTCATAAATCTATTTAAAGTTTACTATGAACATGCCATTATTGCTGGAAGAAGGATATAATATAAGCTTTTTATTATCATTGTACAACATATACAATAAAATTAAGATGCTTTCCAAAAATGAGGAATGACATATAACACACAGTTACATGAAATATTGGGAAAATAGATATAAATATATAATACTATAATACTCAGCACACTATTTACACTACATTAACATTAACACACTATATAATAATGTAAACTGACCTGGTGGTGAGATAAATAAATATGGCACAGATAATGGATGTGAATTATTGCACCTGTACCAGTAGTTTGAATCATGGAGAAACATGAAGATACCACTTCAATGAAGTACCACTTCATTTTTCATAAAATCGAACTTGTAACATAATACCACTCTGGGAGAAAAGAAAAATAAATAGAAATAGAAAAAGCTTTATTGTTATTACACAGAGCGTTCAGAGTCACATTGTATGTAAAAATACAACATATGATGTTATTGTCAGTGTCTCAGGTGCAATATTATTTTTAAATAATCTGCTTTGCTAAAAATATTGATCCCTTTAAATATAATCTCTCCTTTTCAGTATTTAATATGGATACACTTATATTCTATTTTATTATATACATACATTATATTTGACACACTACCTGTATGTCAAATATATGCTGCACAGGTCAGATAAAGTACAATAGAAGGCTGGCTTTAGAACTTGGGTTCATTTTACAAACAGCATTAAAAAGCCTTTATTAATCATATTGTATACTAATGTTTGAGTTCGAGATAAGTGTGAAAGCTATGTTTTGATAATGTGGAAAACCCACCCGAGGTTGCATTTGGAGGATTTTGTCACTTTTGACACCCTGGTGTGAGAATCACAGATTCCTCCTGGTCTTCTGGTGCTACTTGTGTTGACAGGGCAGGGGTGGCCTGTGCTCCAGCCATGACCTCTGGGAACGGGACCTCTACCAGTAGCCAACACAATGGAGAAAGCAAACCAGCCAAGGCACTAGTCAAGTCCAACATTCTCACCCACCTCATTGAAGGCTTTGTTATCCAGGAGGGTGCCAAGCCTTTCCCTGTGAGTCCTAAAATCCTTCATGTGTGTTAATGGTTTCAATGCACACACAGCATAAATCTGAACCTGATTTACAACTACACAATACACTTACAGACAAATATAATAGATGTATGTGATAGATTAATTTAAATGTTCTTGTTAGTCTTGATATTTCGTTGAAGAATGTATTTAACGTTTGGTGAGGAATTCTTTGAACCATCTGTTTACGATGCTGTAATTACATTGATTCTGTCTTGTTGCATAACTGTTGCAGCAACTCCACCTTTAGTCCAACTAGGGCTGGGCAAAAAATTGATTTAATCGATTAATCGAATTTGTAGATAAAAACGATTTTTATTTTGCTAATTGGAGTTTAAAATAAATAAATAAAAATAATAATAATTTTTAAATATTTTTCTTTTTTCCCACCACAGTTTTTTCGGACTTTTTTTGCGTTCCGATGTGAGCCAGCCGCCTCTTTGTTTACATTTGTTAATGTGTGCCACAGGCATGTTTAATTTTTTATTTGCACTATGCTGAGATGCTAAGGGAAGAGTTTATTATTTTTTTAATTGTCATGTTTTATGTTATAGAATATGTAGTTATCTGATTTCTTTATCAGAAAATTTAAGCTGCTGTGAAGTTGCTGTTGCACTTTTGCTTAAACCTGGGTTAAAGCTTGAAATTGTTGAATGACAATCACAGCAATAAAGTTGCACTTTTGATAATATATCTGATGTCTGCAGTAATTTTTAAGTGCATAAAAAAAAATTGAAAATCGAATCGAAAATCAAATTTTTTTTGAAAAAAAATCAGATTTATTTATTAATTTTTTTTTAGGCAGAATCCCCCAGCCCTAAGTCCATCTAATAATGATACATTTGTCATGTTTATCTTTGCCAAAATATATGAATAAAATTGTCCTACAAAATTATCATCTTTTTTTTCTACAGGTAGAGCGTCCGTCCTTCTCAATAGAAAGTCTCAGGAGACACACAGTAGACTCAAAGATGGACATTTTTTCTCCAAAGGGTAAATTCAGTCACTTTCTGAACTGCTAGACCTAAATATTGTCACGGCAAATTTGCGGTTGACCTCATTTGGAGGCATGATTTATTGCTCTGGTTGAATGATGGAGTCCAGGCGAGGCATTGATGATTTTATAAAAAAGATTTATTATAAAATTAAATAAAAAAAGGAGTAAAAAAGAAGCTTCCATCCTGAAAGAATGAAAGGCAAAAGGCTTGTGGCAGAGCAAAAAGGCAAGACCCACTCTAACTAACAGTTTCACAGCTTTAGCTTTTATACAGATAACATAAAAGGTTCCACCCTGAGGTGAGGAGAAAGAGGGAGTCAGATGCCCAACAGTGGAAACATTTGAGGATGATGAAGACGTGTATATTATGAGGAAGATTGGGCGCCACTCTTATCTATCCTTGATAGTGTGTGTGTTTGTGTGTATGGCCTTCAGCAGAGACTCTGTGTTGCACTGAGTACAATACGATCTGTACTGTTTAATCTAACATGATTCAGCTGTTCAAAAGTGCGAAGAATAATGGAGTCATCATGTATTAAAACATGACAAATTGTACACATGAACACACATTTGACGATATTATGATGAATATAAAAATTGCCATAACAATATGTAGCTTCTTTATTCTAATACCGGAGTCATACTGTCTCTATGTCTACACTGCAGGCGTTAAAGGGGACATATTATACCAATTTTTCACCTTTTATTTTAACAGTTCCCTGTGGTCTAAATGACATATCTATGCTGGTGTTTGGTCAAATCATAACATTAATCAAGCAACAGAAAAGGTTTAATACCATGTATAAAACAGCTGTTTTGGGGGTGTGTCCCTTCCTCAACTCACTCATTTCTCACTTTTCTCTGTGTTGTTTGACTGACACAGACCACAAACAAAGGACTGGATGGATTGTGCCAGTGGACACTCAAGTTACCTCATGTGTACAAAAAAACTGCAAAAGTGGATTTTTCATAATATGTCCCTTTTAAAAAGTTCCTCTTAGCAAAAAATATTGGTCATATTGCAAACTGATTAACAGTGTTGATGGAAGCAAAATGATTTCCAAAGGAAACATCCCAACTTTAAACTTTAAAGTTAGGTCTTCAGCTTTTAAGAACATGGAATAAAGGTATGGTGGATATGAATGGTCGTTTACTGTAGGTAAGTGCAGTGTTTGTGTAACATCCAGCGCTCTGTGTGTGTGTGTGTGTGCGTGTGCGTGTGCGTGTGTGTGTGTGTGTGTTCTCCTCAGAGATCAAGGCCCAGCATGAACCCATGTTGACCTGTGAGCTTTGTGGAAAGGTGGATTTTGCATACGTCTTCAAAAGTTCTAAGAGGTTCTGTTCAACACTGTGTGCCAAACGGTGAGACGCTGCACTTTACTCCAGTCACAACAACTCAGAATGGCTGGTGTTGGTTGTGATTTTGGACACATTTACAAACAAGCTTTAAAGGGTGTTTTCACACATGCCTCTTGGCTCCGCACCATGCTTGGCTTCCTTGGATACTCTTTTTGCGATATAGGAAAGGTCACTGAAACTCTGGTGTGGAGCAAACAAGCGAACTCTGGTTCTCTGAAAAATGCAGGTCTCGGTTCGGCTCAAGCAAAGCATGGTGCGGTTTTTAATCATGTGAGAAAGCAACCAGGACCAATTATAGGACTTTACATTGAAGCACAATTGGAACGGAGCAACTCCATCAGTGACTGGACAGCAGCGGCGGTGCAGCAATCTCACACACACACACAAACACACTGTCGCTGCAGTGAGAGGCACACACACACTCACAACCAAGCACTCCAACAGGTAGCACATACACAAATATACGTCACAAACATTTTCTTACTCCCTTCCGTATTACTCCCACATCATGCATTTTTTTTTCACTCATTTCTGTTTCCTCATAATGTTCACATGGTCAGTTTTTATCTGCGTGTATATTTTCATAACTTCACACATTATATATCCTTACCAGTAATTTACATGACATGACATGATGGCTCTGAGTGCTGACAGCGGCATCATCTGTGTTTATGTAGCGCACTAGCGCAGGTTGTGGCATTATGGGTTATTTTGAATTCTTATTATTAATGACGTTTCTGGGGGGTTTGTTTTGCCTTTTCTTTGAGGTTCTCTAAAACAGTGTTTCTCAAATGGGGGTACGTGATGGCATTACAGGGGGTAGTTATGTGAGAGAGAAAGAGAGTGGAAAATGTGTTTTTTACAATTACAATTACAGTTATTTTTTATCCTGAAAAAGTCAATTACAATTACGTTCTCAATTACTAAAGTTTAATTACAATTAAGGGTGTCCCGATCCAATACTGATATTGGAAATCGTTCCGATATCAGCCAGAAAACGAATATCGGATTTTATGGGACTGCATCTAAAATCTCCGATATAATATATATTGTTTTTTGGATTTATTTTTGCAATATCTTCTATTTTATTTTTTAAATTTATTTTATTCAGTTATAAAATAGTTTTATTCTAAAAGGTTAATTATATGTAATTCATTGGTTTATAATAAATGGGTCTGTTTTTTTTAATAATCAAGCCTTTTTTTAACATTCCACACTACAAAATAAGTAATAAAAGTATGTATGATTCGTAAGGCTGCAATATCGGTATCGTATCGGAAGTGAAGTTGTATCAGGACATCCCTAATTACAATTAATCACAATTACTGAGCCCAAAATAAATAATCTAATAAAAGTTAACCTTCTGTTAGCATCTCTTATGATAACTAATCAGCTGTAAAATACACTAAAAACAAATTTCTCCTATCTATTGGTTACCTTGTTAGGCTTCCTAATCAATGAAAATATAGGTTTTGATATTTTTTGTGTGGTTATCTGAGCCTTTTGTGTCAGTATACCACTCGGTTGATGTTTTTTTTTAAATGGTAAAATGTGATATGAAACTACATACGTGTAGAACTGTCCATAGAACTGTAACATGGTTCCCTCGTTTAGCGTTTTCATGGCAATTACAAAGTCAATTATGTAAACTCAATTACTATTTAATTACGATTATAACAGCAACATATTTTTTAAATTACAAATATAATTCCACCACCATTGTAATTAATTATAAATTACGCAATTACAATTATATTTGACTCCAACCCTGGTCAGCACTCAAAGCTATGGTAGAAGATGTTTGAGCTTTTGGCATGTATTAGGAGAATCTAAACAAACAAACTAGTCATATGTTTTTATAACAGGTATAACTTACAGTTTAGATGTATGATATTGGACAGTTCTATTATTTTTGATCACCATTTAATCTCCTTTCAGCTACAATGTGGGATGCACAAAGAGAATGGGACTTTTTCCAAACCGTAAAACCACCCTGGAGAACCTGAAGAAACAAAAAGCTCTGAATGGAAGCCACAGAAACAACAGTTTAGAAATGAAAAAGAAAGTAAGGCAGAGTTTGTTTTTTTTATTTTATCATTCTAAATCCGTAAAAGTTCTGCAGTAAACAGATTGTAATCAAATTACAGAGGAGTGCTGTTTAATTATTTTATTTTTTTAACAATAATGATTACATGATTATTATGAAATTGAAGTTATGAAGGGTGGTAGAATGGCTTAACACTAGGATGACAAATGGAGCTTTTGTTAATAAAATGATGTTGGGATTTTCTCAGACGACTCCTTCAGTCCAGAGGCCTGCATCTGCTACAGCTGCCACTGCGTTGTCTATTGGTCACTCTGTCCACCCTTCACCTGGAGAGTCCAGTCAATGTTCGGACCTGGCTGGCTACAACAAACCTACGTCCCCCCGGATGTCTGCAGTGCGAGGTCCTGAGGTTGCGCTCCACAGCTTTCTGCACAGTGACCCGGGCCAGTGGAACATAGATGAGGTTTATGAATTCATCTCCTCTCTGCCAGGTGGGGCTGCCTTCATCTTCCATGTTTTCCATTTCCCTTCATTCATGTAGAGTGTTTGATAAAGACCAGGACTTAGTTTGTAACATATTCTCACTGCAACATATGATGTGACTGCTGATAAAAGCAGCAGCTTAGAATCTGTTGTTTACTATTATCTTCTTTCTGCACACTATTTAACAAAAACAAACCAAATGCCCCATTATAACCTTACTGAGCCTTGTGTGGCCTACAAATGTACTCAACTTACTCTGTCAGTAACTACAGTATGTACTGTATATATTTTATTGGTAGTAATACAATTAGAAAGTAGTACTCAGAAGCACAAAACTCTTGAAGTATTCCATGTAATTTGGGAAAAACATACACTTTTTCCCTGGGTTTGAATCTTCTACAAACATTAAAGTTAGAGTTCCACGTTTAATAAACAAAGTGTGGGGACAGGTAAAGGCAGACATACACTGTGCGATTTTTGGCCCATTTTGAGCTGACTTTTGACTCGTGCGACTATTTTGTGGGATCGTGCGAGTCTCTGCTAGATCGTGTGTCGTGCATCGTGTAGAATACATGGGGTCACGAGAAGCGATTAACACCTCACGACCAGCTCCTGATCAGCAATCGTAGGTCGTAAGGATTTCAAACATGTTTGAAATCCAGTCGCTCCTCGTGAGGGTATCGCACAGTTAAAGCAGTGCCACGGACCGGCTTACCGTAAACGCTCATACTGTGCATGCGCGAACACCGTAGGACCGCTGTAAAATTGACGGACTGTCATGCCCACGTCTGTCCAGCCAGCTCCTGGTCCATCACGTCACCATCTTTTCCTTTTTAAAGCTCTTTTTGCTGAGATTTGCGAGTGTCTCCCCACTTCCGGGTTTTCCTTCTTCATCTGTTTTAATGGTGACGCTTCAGTGCTCTTCTTCTTCTTCTGATTTGTACGTTCCATTTCCGGAAACAAGACCCCGACGTGTCGTGTATGAATGTACAGTGTGAGCAGTCAGATCGTATCAGAGTGTCGGACCGTACAGTGTGAGAATGTGCATCGTGAGCTGCGCACATTCTGGCTCTGCGTCTGAGTCGCACAGTTTGAGCTGGAGCTGAGTGCAACGATTGAAAACATCGCACAGTGTATCCCAGCCTTAAGGTAGCTGAGACTCTGTAATGGCAGCAGAACAATTAGCCTTTACAGTAAAGCTGAACGATTAATCCCATCGATATTGAGGTTTTCACTACTGCAATAACCTAACCTCAGATGCTGAGGTTTTTTCTTCCCTCTCCATCATTTGAGTGATATACTGTATATGTTCACCAATCAGAATTGCAGAGAACCGCCTTCCAGTGATGGTTACAGGACACACTCTTGTATGCGCTGCAGCGAGTCTGCAGTTAGTGCGCTAACAACGACACTAGGGCCCTATAAAATCCACGTTAACGGAATTGCGGAATCGACCAATGACAACGAAATCTACTGTTGAACACAGAAATGGTCAGAATCAGGATGAAATGCCGTCACAGTGAGGAAAAGGAAGTTTTTTATGGGGAAATGTTTCTGGGGACTGCTTATTAAGTGCGCCCCCCCCCCCCCCCCATCCTGGCCACTTCAAACACCACCTAAACCACCCAAAACACTGTCTAAATTGATTAAAAAAAACTATGCAAATTATCACTGACTCCTAAATACAGGGCCAACCAGTGCCCACTTAACTTTACTGTCTGTGAAGCTCCGTCCATTTCTCGAGTAGTGCAGCAGCGTTCCATGAAAACATGATCAGCTTTAAACAGTTTTACCTGCTCAGTGTTTAAACAACATCTCATCAGAGCTACAGAAGATCTGTGGATAAAGTTCTTCTGTTTTTGTGGACGAGACCATCAATGCCAGGGATTGTAGAGTCTGAAACATCTTCAACATCTTCTGATACTTGAAAATATTCTGGCCCCTAGTGGTGAAATAACTGATGCATCCTCGTGTCCATTTATTTTTGTTTAATCATTACGGTCTGGAATGATGTCATCAGGATAATTTAATTGAGGTTAATTAAAACTAAGTTGTTCAAAACTTCATCAATAAACCTGATCAGATTCAGTAAACCATTGATCCCTGAGAGGAATTCGGGTGACATTAATGCTGCTCTCAAACATCTTTATATGACATGAATAATTAAAAATGAGCAGTCAGAAGAATCCATGTCAGTACAACTTATATCTAACTCTTAATTGTATCTTACTCATTATTTTAAATTACATTTTTATTTTTGACATACATTTTTGTTTTTTTTTTTAGTATTTATTTTGTTTCCTCACAGTACAACTTATATTTTTAATTATATCTCACTCTATTTTGGATATACATTTTTGTTTAATTATGGGTTTTTTATTTATTAGTGTTTATTTTGTTTCCTCACAGGAGTTAAAAACTAATATTTTCTGAAAAAATTGATTAATATTTCTAAAAAAATGGAATAAAAAAATTAATGTGGAAAACACAGAATTTGGAAAAAAAAATAAAACGCATATACATTTAAATGTATAAAATATTTTTATAAATTGTGAATTGAATCACAATCGCAATATCTGTCAGAAAAAATGCAATTAGGTTTTTTGTCAAAATCGTCTGCATAGGCCCAAACTCAGGACCCAGACTCTTCCAAACTGGTCTATGGCTGAGCTGTAGCTCTTGTGTTTAGAAAGTGATCACCTCAGTCCAGCCTTTCTTTGCAGAAATCAACATTCTACTTATTTTTGTTTGTTTATATGAACATCGATATAAAATTACCAGCGCTACATTTTATAAATAGTATTCTTTGTATTTTGACTGGATCATAATGAGCCATGGAAGTGGGTGTGGATGCAATTTTTTATTAGTGATGTTTTTACTTTGTGAAAACCAGTTAGTAGTTACGTAGGTGTGCAACATCTCATTGGCATAGAGTTGATCAGGTTGTTGATTGTGGAATGTTGGTCCTCTCCTCTTCAATCGCTGTACCAAGTTGCTGGATATTGGCAGGAACTGGAACACGCTGTTATATACTGTACGCCGATCCAGAGCATCCCAAACAGGAATTGTGTACAGATTCTTTCAACATGAGGCCGTGCATTATCATGCTGCAACATGAGGTGATGGTCACGGATGAATGGCACAACAATGGGCCTCAGGATCTTGTCACGGTATCTCTGTGCATTCAAAATGTCATCAATAAAATGCATCCATCTTGGACTAAAACCAGTAGGTATAGTGGGAAGTGCAGAGTATTTATGGTAAATCTCTGTGACTGCAGCACATAAATGCATCACTATCAACTGGATGAAGGTGTAATCACCTACCTATCACCTGTGATATTTATACGATGGAGCAGATAATCTACTCTCTGAGGCTCCAAAATACATATTTTTAATAAAAGATGGAGTCACATGATAAAACTGCTCATTCAATGAAGAGATCCTCCCCCCTCCCTCCCTATTTTTTTTTTCTAATTTTGTTATCTTTTCTTTCTCTTCCTTTCTTTCTTAATTATTGTTTTCTTTACAATAAGGTTATCTTGTAGGTGTATATATATATATAATATACCTGTTGCATGAAATTTACATTTGTTGGTGCTCTGTAGTCTGTTGTACTGTACTTCATACTGTGGTGAATTGTGAACAAGATGTTTAAATTGTTAACAAAAATAAAAAGTGAAAAAAATAATAATAAAATGCACCTATGTAACGTACGCCTGCCCATACCATAACCCCACCATTGGCCCCTCCATCCACAACGTTGACATCACCCACACGATGCCACACGCTGTCTGCCATCTGCTCTGAACAGTGAAAACCAGAATTCATCAGTGAAGAGAACTGTCTAATGTGCCAGATGCCATCGAATGTGAGCATTTTCCCACTCAAGTCAGTTACGACAACGAACTGCAGTCAGGTCGAGACCCCGTTGAGGACGAGGAGCATGCAGATGAGCTTCCCTGAGACAGTCTCTGACAGTTTGTGCAGTTATGCAAATCGCTTGTTGCAGCAGCTCTCCGGGTGGCTGGTCTCAGGCATTCATGGAGGTGAACATGCTGGATGTGGAGGTCCTGGGCTGGTGTGGTTACACGTGGTCTATGGTTGTGAGGCCGGTTTGATGTACTGCCAAATTCTCTGAAACGCCTTTGGAGATGGCTTATGGTAGAGAAATGAACATTCAGTTCACAGGCAACAGCTGGACGTTCCTGCATGCTAACTCTAACCATCGGAACTTGCAACATCTGTGGCATTGTGTTGTGTGAACAAACTGAACATTTTTAGAGTGGCCTTTTATTGTGGCCAGCCTAAGGCACACCTGTGCAATAATCATGCTGTCTAATCAGCATCTTGATATGCCACACCTGTGAGGTGGGATGGATTATCTCTGCAAAGGAGAAGTGCTCACTACCACAGTTTTAGACAGATTTGTGAACAATATTTAAATAGGACTTTTGTGTTTATAGAAAATGTTTTAGATCTTTGAGTTCCGCTCATGGATAATGGTAGAAAAAACAAAAGTGTTGCGTTTATATTTTTGTTCAGTGTATATTATGTTTTTTTCTTGTTTTTTCTTGCTTATGAAAGAACGACGTGGTTGCTTTTCGACCTAGAAAGATGCGAAACTCCTTTTTCCCACCTTGGTTGAACTTCTACAAACACATGCTGGTCTTTTTTGTTTTTCTCTAGAAAATCCGAAATAAGTGTTACGGTTTGTGGTTGCAGGTTGTTTAGAAATTGCGGAAGAGTTTCGCTCTCAGGAGATCGATGGCCAGGCCCTACTGCTGCTGAAGGAGGACCACCTCATGGGAGCCATGAACATCAAACTGGGCCCTGCACTCAAGATTTTTGCTCAGATTAGTTTGCTCAAAGACTCGTAGCTCATCTCAAAAACACTCACTACTGTCAAAGACAGGCCTGCTGTTAATGGACCAACAGGATGCTTTCAGGACTACCTTCATTGCCTTCTTGTGTTGAGTTCAGGTTGAAGTTGGTCATGGCCTGCTGACCTTGAAGACGAGGTGCTAAAATCCCTTTAAATTTGACACTGCTGTGACTTCAGGAAAACATCACCACTTTCTTTTTTTAGGGAGGAATGTTATGGAAATGATGTTTAAGAGGATTGTTCATTTCATTGTGTGTTACTATACTGCAGTGGTTCCAAACTTGTCAGTTCAGGCTTTCAGGACTCTCCATAACCTGAGATAATCTATAAAATCACGGTAGGGCAGAAGAAAGAAAAAGACTTAAATGCAACCAAAAATGTGTAACAGTGTTGTTGCTGAAAAAAGAATTGCTTTAAATGAAGTGCATTTTCTTAACGATACACAACATACTTAACACAGAAGTAACCTCAGCATTTTACAACCCAGTACTCAGTTACATAAATGCATCCCCTTCAGAACAAAAGCACAGTTTTTTTCTACTTTTTTCTTAATTTATTTTGTCCAGGCAAATGCCTGCGACGGCTAAAATAATGTGTGCCACCCACAAGTTGAGAACCTTTGCTAGACCGCATTATAAGGTAAGGTCACAAATGTTTCAGTGTGTATTTCTACTGCACAGATCTAAAGAATGTAGACATTGCTTGTTACATGTGTTCAACATGTTGGTCAATTTCAGGATTGTTGTTTTTTGTGTTCATTATTCTATCTGTTTGGTCAGACAGATAGTATGTGTTTGTACTATTTCAGTCATGGTCTGTTTTCCCCTTGTGTTTCTGTAGCAGGGGCTCAAATGTTAGTTCAAGGAAATGAAAGGGTAAAAGCTACAACATGTGTAAATGCATTGTGTCACATTTAATTAATTGGGAGCAAAGCAAATGGCAGCACATTGCAGCTCTGACACTTCACAGGAAGATTGTAGAAAGTGGAGGAAGACTTTGATAAACACATTCAAAGTAGCAGAAACATTCTAACTGTAGCTTTTCATAAAGTACAAAGTTTAAAACGTATGATGCTTTATGACCAGGGAGTCCTAAAGCACTAGATTTCCTCTGTTAATGCATGTTTCAGATTAAACAGTGTTTCTCAAACTTTCTAATACAGCAACCACATGATTAATATTTTTCAGAACATGACAATACATTGTCAACAATGTGTCTCCTAAAGTGCAGCCAAATTAAAAACCATCAGTTACATGTGTGTTTATGGTAAAAACATGATTGTCCAGACAGTTAAGAAAGCATCTGTTTTTAAATTCTCAGTTACATATTGGACGGCTGGATGGCCCAATAGACCCCTACACCACTGCTTTGACCTCATTTTGATAAACCCTGAAATTAAGATTTTGCCAACTAAAGTTGATCTCTGCAAACAAGACGTCAGTTTGAAACTAGACTAAAAAAACTCAGAGTGAGACGTGCTGCCAACCTTTGCTGATGACAAGGAAAGACCGTGCTGCCTTTGAATAAATAGCTTTGTTTTGAAAATAAATAGTTGTGCCTTTTTTCTTCATCTTGTCTCCAGGCCTAGAATCAATGAGTTGCTGCCTGGGGATTGGTTCGTTGTGTTGCATAAAAAAGTGATCATTGCGTGTAGGTCGATGCCTTAGTGATACACTTTGGTGTGAAGGTTCTACCAATAACACCATCAACCATCAAGTCGCCCCCAGTTCTGTGTGCAAACATAATGTAGATGTTATAAACCAGGCTGTCGTTTTTTTCTGATTACTGACCAATAGGATTTTTCTAATCGGACTTGGGAACAAATAGAGCCATATGTGACCCCCTGTTGTAGGCCTTACAATCAACCTTATATCTCTAATTTGCCATTTTTGTCATGACGAGTAGCCTTTTTCTTTGTTATGTGATTAATGTTACTAAGAAGAATCACTTGAATCCTCTTATCTGTCCAGTGCAGCAGTAAACAGGTATTTAAACAATTATTGAATGTATTTCTATGTTGATTTCATTATAAATGCTGCTGAGATGTAGGAATCAGACCTTGGGCCTGCTTTGTAGCGGGAAGTGGTAAATTGGTAACTAACCACTAAAAAACAGTGCTGAGCAAAGCTCTTAGTTTTTAAATACTTGAACTTATAAAGTCTGTCAAAAATTAATTCCCAAGGTTTTTGTTTTAAAAGTGTACTGGACTAATACATTTAACTTAGAATGGTCAGTTCTAAGGGAGGCAATAAAATACAGCTGGTGTAAATATGCAGCTGTAAAATAAAATAATTTTAAAATATATAATTCCAAAAACGCCTATTTGAGAAAACATTTTTAATTCTCACAGACTAAATTGTGTATTTTCAAAGCTATCATAATATTATGGCCAATGACAAGAGAATACCACCAGTTGTTCCTTTATGATTATTCACGAGTAAATGAATGTTCTGATTCTATATGCCACTTTACTATGTTCTTAGATATCCTGAGTTCAGTTGTAACGTTCTGATGAGTCATTAATGCATCTTTGGAGTCATTTTAATTATCATTTACATTTGCAGATATACTCTAGACAGCCATACTCAAGGTTAGGGTTTATTGTCTGTCCTACAATGTAGCAATCGTAAATTACTTTACAGAAAACACAAGTTTCATATATTTATGACGTATATGCACTGCATACATGAGTTCAACCTCTGCTCTTGTATCATTACTGCTCCAACCCCTTGAAAAAACAGACAACTTCACAGCAATACAGTGATTTATTCTTTCCAAAGTTTTTGCTTCACATTACAGGCTGACAAATTATGAACCACAATCCATTAAAGGTTCAATAAATTAGCTTTTATGTCAATTTCTTCAACACATTCAATAAGTACGGTAATAGAATAACACCTGATCAAACCCATAAACACAATAAATATCAACATTTTAAACCTTCCAGTATTACATTTGCACCCCTTACAAGATATTTATATCACACAGAGTACTAACACACCTACCCATAATTCCTTCCACTTCACACAAAGGACTTTAGAAATAAAGAAATCTTTAAAAATGTAGTAACTTCTGTAAGCAGCACAAGTTTGTGCTGCTGACAAAATAAATCTCTGAGGCTTCAATGAATCCACATTTTGTATCTGCTTATCATATTAATAGTGGAATACTGGAGTTTAACCACACTGATTCATCACCCAATCACACATGCATGCACATCTATGCTCAACTTAAAGGTGGGAAAAAAAAAAGAAAAAAAAACACATAACACACAATCAGGGAGAACATGCAAATACAGCATAGTTTAAATTAAGGCTTTCTCTTTTCAGTTGAGAAATAGCGTTTAAAGGAAAGCACTGCATCGTTGAGCAGCCAGAGCAGAAAAACCCACATCAGGGACATCAGCCTTACAGAGGATCTCACCTCAGTCAGCATCAATGTTCCCAGTGGACTCGTTTATCACACAGTGGATCAGAAGAGGTCAGTGAACCTACTGTGACGACAGCACAGTGTGACTGATGCCTTCTAGTCTTTCTTTAGATTTAAAGCCATTTCTAACTGCATAAATGCTGCTTAAGACGTTAACTCCAGTGTGGTTCACCACTACAAACATGTTGAGACTAAGATCTCCATCTTTATGAGCACAAACATTGGACCGTTACACTTTAAAACCCATCTACAAACAGATTTCACTCACCCAAAGCAGAGATTCATGACTATTGATCTGCTGCAAACCTTATTACAGCTGAGTCTCCAGATAAATTTGAGCTTCCATTTTTATTTTCTATCTTGTAGACATTTGTTTTTGAATATATATTCTCAGTAGCACCACTGATGTCTCTTAAAGGCACACAATTGTCCCTTTTTATGATGGTTGTAAACCCATAGTTTAGGGACTTTCTTTATCACTTCCAGAGTGGCGTGCTACACTTTTGATGTTATGCTGCCGAATATCTTGATTTTCTGTCGTCCAGTGTGAGATACACACTACAATTGGTGGTTGTTGGAGATCTTTGAGAATTTATGTCCAAAACCAATCCTGATGAACAGTTTGGATAGTTAACCAACACTTACACATATTTGAGTTGGTTTGTTCCGTTTGAAGTTTAAATAGTTATTAAACTTTTTTTTTTTTAAATTATTTCAAATCACAAATTTAGATTAACTTTACAAAACCTTTATTTGGAATATGTAGCTCATGGGGACATTTGTTTTTAAATGTTTGCCTTTTTGGTCGACGATGTTGCAGAGCAGACGTTTCCTGCACACATCAGGCAGGTGGCACAAGTACGTTTGTGCCGATACCTGCTTTAATCTCGAGATGAACCACTAATAACGCAGAGTTCAAACAGCATCCGGAGTGTCATGGGAGTCATCCTCATATTTGTTGGTGACCTGCTGGATTCAGAGGGAAAGATTTAGAATGGCAACCAACCCATTCACACCGTCACCCAGGAGGAAGGGAGAAGAAGAGCAGAGACAGTGAAGAACAACCAAAGCCATCTCACCAAAGACTTAATTTATTCAAGTGATTCAATTAAAAAAAAAAAAAAAAACAAAAAAAAAAAACATTAAGTCGCAGAGGGGGAAAAGGGGGAGCAGAAAAACAGTCTGAGTGTAGGGATTGTCTTTGCTGACATTTAGCCTGCAGGTTCCTCCACAGTCCAAACACACAAACACAAACTTCAGTCTTCAGCAAATAATTCATCTGGATTTTAGTCAGATTTAATTCCACTTGGCTTTTTGTTGCATCCACAGGATGGATTTCTCTTTGATTTGGAAGACAGACTAAAAAAAAAAAGGGTCAAATTCTCACTCAACGATGAAAACTATGACAGGCTGTGGACCTAACACCTCGTAAAGCATGTTTAACAATATGTGTGTGATCTAGACATTTCAACACAAAACATTAAAATAGTGATAACTTA
Organism: Gouania willdenowi; assembly: GCF_900634775.1. Taxonomy (NCBI): domain Eukaryota; kingdom Metazoa; phylum Chordata; class Actinopteri; order Blenniiformes; family Gobiesocidae; genus Gouania; species Gouania willdenowi. Next base: position 19,810,994 of record NC_041050.1, read on the forward strand.
TGACGGCAGAGGGCAAGAAAATTAAAGATTGAAAAACCGGTTTAGTTTTCAAACAAGGAGCACTGTAAGAAAACTCCTCAGTGAAACAATTTCACCTTTGAGTTTAAGTTCAGAACTGTCCAGGATGTATCCTGCTTTTCATACAAGGGCGAGCATAAAGGATGGAAGGTAGAAGAAGTGACCGACTTATATCTGCCATTAGGGGTTTCCCTCGTTTCTTTTGCAGTTTTGAGAGAAACTGTCACAGAAATTCATTAAACTAAAACTATTTATCTAAAATCTGCATTTGTGGTCAAAGGTTTGAGTGAAGCTGAGCCGGTCGAGGTTCTGACTCTGATCTGATCAACAGGCTCAATCCAGTACCTGTGGGACTAATGTTTTGTTAGCTTTCAACTAATTTGCTGTGATGTCATCTCAGCACATTCAGTAAATATCAGCCTGTTTCAGACTCCAATGGAAAGATATTGAGTGCAGACTAACACTTTCCCCATAGTCATAACTGGGTTGAAAAAATGTCCTTTTCATGGTACAGTCCCTGTTTTTGCAATTTGAAAGTGTAATTGGTGTAATTCACATGTCAACAATTGTAAAGGTGCAATGTGAATTCTTATTTCGACAGCACTACAAACACAAATCAATATCAAAGAGCAAAGAGCTGATCGTTAGCTGATTAGCATAGGCTGTTACTATGTGGTAACACAAGCACTGTCTGGACCAGATTTAAAGCTAGGGATTATGGGGGCTTGGCACGTGGTGGAGAGGACATGAACAAAGTGAAGAAATGTATCAGGGTATTTTTAATCAAACCCGATGGAAGACTAGAAAAGAGAAGACATCATGGATCCTCTAACTAAGCTCTCTCTATATTGTCAAACGAGGCTTTAATAAGGGGAATTATTTATTCAACAGCAGCTTTAGACTTAAATAAATAACTGAATACATCAGTGTTCAGAAACGGTCCATTAGAGCTGTTTATTCAGCCTTTGTTTCCAAACCAACTCTGGTTTAGTTTGTGTTGAGCCTCCAACAGGTTGAAGGTTTACACACAGTGGTGAAGCAAACCAGTCTAAAACATATTTCAGGCTAAAAGACAATGTTTTACTGTAGAGATGCAAACATCTGTCTGTGCATACAAACATCTGTGGCACAACCTTGTTTGTGCGTTGTCGTGGAAACCTCTCCCAACGTGTGTTACCACAGAGTAAAGCAAACACATTAACAGCATGTGAAACAAGCCTGAGAACAGGTTACAATGAATACATTTAAGGTGTTTGCCTTTGAATATTTACCAATTAAAATAAGTTTTGTTATTCTGAGACTATTTTCAACAGAGATGAAACTAATGGCAGGGGTTTCTTTTACTGCAACCGACAGATTCTTTACATTCCACATTTGGCATGAAGTGCAGTCAAACAGGAGGTGTGGCTAACATCTAATCAGAACTGAGTTGGGTTCCTAAATTGAACAACTGGTGCTAAAACATTATCAGCTGAATAAACATGACACTGTGGAAGGAAAGTAGGGCGTTTAAGGAATTCCAAGCCTCTAATCATTCAAGTACCATGTGAATAAGGGGGAAAAGGTTTAAAAACTGACGGCCCAATCAAAAGAAAGAGATCTTTGCCACTAAACACACAAGAAAAAACACCACGGAGAAGAGCAGATCAGATCAGGTTGTTATTGTTTTGGATATTTATACCTTGCTCCTGAAGAGTGGCTTAGCTCCAGGGCCACAGTACTCGTTGTATATGAGCTTGAAGAGGAAAAGGTGAAACAAGGTTATGAGCGAGGCCACGCTGAACCAGAAGAGGAAAGGTAGCCCTGGGTACCGGTTGGCCATGTGCTCCTCGTGAGCCAGAATGGCCTTGAGGTGCAACGTGTGCCCTAGGTCCTGCAGGTGCTGCAGGTCTGTGGAGATGTAAAGCAGTGGTGTGATAGGTTGTGTGACCATGACAGGAAAAGTGTGACCTTTGAACTCAGAGGTGAGCTCCACAGGCTCGTTGAGGCAGCCGGCCTCACAGGCGTACAGCTTCACCGGCTTCTCCTGCTGCTTCACCGACACGTGCAGAAAAGGCTTCCCATCCACGTCCAGCAGCACTGCCAGGTTGATCAGGTCCTGGTTATAGTGGATCCCTCTCAACGAGTAGCTGTTGTGCAGCACGTCAGGGTCAGCCTGGAACTGAAGGTGGTTCTCTGTGAACTGAAGCCCACCAAAGCTGAGCACCATGCCCTGCATTGCTCCGTGGGCCCCGGCTCCCACCAGCACCTTGCAGCCCCTCTTCTGCAGAGTCAGAGTCCACAGTGTGACCAGCTGCAGGATCTGAGCAGTGCTGATCACCCTCTCAGGCCACAGGTTCTCTGCATGCATGGTGGCGTGGCCACTGAAGCAATGGTCTGCGTAGTTGAGGCTCGACTCGAGTCGAGCGCGATCGTCTGTGTTTAGTTTTCTGTCCAGGAGAGGGGCCTTGAAGGATGACAGGATGTAGTAGAGGGTGGTGTTCACGGTGCTGCTCGACGGCGTGTGAGAGTCAGTAATCTTCCTCATTTCAACACCTGCGTGAAAGAAAGTTTCAAAATGTGTAAGATTTGAAATTAAATAGTCTCTTAAAAATGATTTGATTCACACCTCTAGTTAAAAGGCTGGTTAACTTTGACATGTTATTGGGTTCTGGTATTCTGTTGGCATAAATAATTGCTTGGACTCAATCATTCCTGGGGAAAATAGGAGTATTTCTTAGCAAAGATAACAAAATTAATCTCTCCTTTTAACTTTACTAAAAAGATTAAAAAAAAAGAAAAGAAAAAAGTAGACCTAACTTTAACTTTCAATTCTCTACTCACTTATCCAACAGGGAAACAAGGTTTACTGCAGACTAACAATGTGCAATATCATATGTTATCATTCACGATATATCGTCAAAAACATTTATCCGACGATAGAAACGATAAATGCCCAGGTCAAAAATTAGTGAGGGCCACGGGCCATTTGTCTATCAATTTAGCCAAGAACGCTCCTAAAAACCTTTTTCCACGGCCAAAATTGCCCCCAAATTAATAATTATATTTTTTATGCTCTGGAAAGGAGCGTTGTTCACGGGAGTACCGCCGCAAAGCCTCCGCGGTGTGCGCCACAGCCGCTCCCGCCCCTCACACACGTGGCAGTGCTCATCATGGCGTACCAGCGATGCATCATGGACCGCTACTTGGTTAAAACCAGACACCCAGCACAGGGAACCAGTCCAAGTTCCTTCACCAAATCCACCCAAAGTTCCCACAAACACGGTAACAGATGTACCTCAGCTACAATTATGAACTGGAAACTCAACTGAAGCTAACGAAGCTAAGCTAACCCACCGACTAGGCTAAGAGCTAATGCTAACCACTCCATATAAGGAATAAACCAAGTAAAAAGAACATGTCTGACTGTCATCAAACCACAGAGAGCCACTGATTTGTTTATGGTCAGATTTAACACTTGTATGGAAGAATAAAAGCTAAACATGTCACACGTCGTGTGTAATAAATGTTAGCATAAATACTAATGTCACTATTCATTCGTCCCAATTTGTGAAACGCAATATTTTTTTAATTATATTTCACGTGTTCACGAGACAAAGCTGGTCTGATTAGACAGTAATGTAACTATTGTGATTATTACACTAAAATATCCTGAATGATTGAATCATCAGCCTGATCTAGTTTAATTAAAGGAATTCTGAGAGATATTTATCAACCATAACTTCATGTAACTCATTATAAGATGTAAAATAAACATTCAGCAGCAGTAAAAACACTAATGGAGTTATTTTTGCTTTTCATGTACTTTTTTTTTTTTTTAAAGAAAATAATTTCATTTTAACTGAGGAAAGAAATTAATTACATACAATAACACTAACAGAGAAATCCACATGTATTAATATATTCCATGAAATATCAGCCCATAAGGTCTTTGAGTTAGCAGCTTACTCTTTAATGCTAACTCTTTAATGTGTCTAGTGTTGATGTTTAAATGTATTTGTGTTTGTAAGGAACCTGTTTATGCTTTAAGTTGGAAATTGCTTTATTTATTTATAGTTTTTATTCATCGTCATTTTTATCATTACCGTGATAAATACCAGACATTATTGGGATAGATTTTTTTTAGTCTATATCGCCCATCCCACATTCTGAATTCCTTGCCAATAGCACTTGTCTTGTCAGATGAAATTGAACAAACCAGTGGATCAACAAGTGAGTGACTAGAAGGCCAAGGTATGGAGTTCCTGAATGAGGAGTGACATACAATGAGAGAAGCTGCATTCAGACCAGGAGAATCTGTCATATCTGGGCAGGACCAACTAATTAAATAAAAAAATCAGCACTTATTTATTGACAAGTCAGTAATTTACAGAAAATATATGTGGGATTGGGGTTTCTGGCTGAACTTTATTAGCATGAATTGATTTTTTTCTAATGCAAAAAGGTCACATTTGTGGGTATTATTTTTGTAATTATATGTATCATATTTGTATACAATTTGTACATTTGTATTATTATTATTATTATTATTATTATTAATATTTGTATTATCTATTCTACTTTATTTTCTACTACTGTAATGTGTGTATCTGATCCCTAATTTTAGCAGTCTTTTACTTAATTATACACTTATTTATTGTTTTTTCTTTCTTTAGTATTTGTTAATGTTTTTATTTTTTTATTTGTGATTTTATTTTATTTATTTTTTTTGGCTGTAACATAAGCAATTTCCCCCTGGAATTAATAAAGGAATTCTGATTCTGATTATTTACAGAAATGTTGCACTAAAATAGTGTCACTGTTCATAGAACACTTTTTCAATTTATTGTCTTTCAGAGACATAAAATAAAAATTGTATTTTTTCACTTAATTTTTTTTTTAAACTTATGTCATAGATTATCGAAGATTGATTTCTGACCGATATATCGATAATTGCAGTATTGTCATATCGTGAGATAATCGTTATTGTGAGCTTTGTATCGCGTATCATATCGTGAGGTACCCAGAGTTCCCACTCTATAGTGTTCCACAGCACCACGGTGGAGGAAAATACCCTAATAGATCTAATACAAAGAATAAAACATTCAAAAGTTCCCTGAACGTTATTAAAACCCAGGACCAGTTCCTGCTGCCAGTGCTCACCTGAAATGAAGAGGTCCATCCAGGCCTGCTGGTGATCTAGAACCAGTTCGTCCACATTGGCCCTGAGGAGCTCCCCTAACTCCATCTTAGCTCCATCTCTGAGGGTGCTGAAGGTTTCTTCCAGCTTGGAAGAGTCAATGGGGTCAGAGGTCCACACCACGGAGAGGATGCTGTCTGAGTAGTCAGACTTTGCAGGGACCTGGATGCGGCTGCTGAGTTTTTTGGTGACCACTACAACCAGCACCATGCGGTTGTTCTCCACCTGCACCCTGCCAGAGGACAGCACCACCTCTTTGTCCTCCATCTTCTCCACGCTGGAGGAGAACTTGCTTCCAAAGGAAAGGCTCCCAGAGGAGATCTGCAGGACAGCGGTCCTGTCAGACGGGTTGCGGATGTAGATCCGCTGCAGGTAGAGGTTTGCTCTGCTCCTGTGGGCGATGAACTCCTCTCTGACGGTGACACAGTCCCGGGCAGACTGTGGGTCGGTGGGAGCTACACAGCGCACCGACAGCACGGACCCTTTCCGGAACCACAACATACGGGCTTGAACCTCCGCCTGCTTCCCCTCCAGGTTGACGCTAATCCGGGGAGAGTACTCAGTCTGATGCACCGGAGCTGATCCAGGCTGTGTGGAGGACGCCACCCACAGCCTGTTGGAGTCTATGTCTATCAGCACATGCCCGTTCCCCGTCACAAACGGAGTGTCCAGTTCCTCCTGGTCTGTGCTGTACACAGCCTCCCCCCGCTCCACCACAGACCTCCATCGATGGATCTCCGCCTGCAGGCACTGCCCCGCGGCTCCGCCGAGTTTAGCAGAGCCGCCTAGGAGCCTCCACCGTGTATCTGGACCCAGGTACCAGTAGAAGATGAGCAGCAGCAGCAGACCGATCAGAAGCCTTCTGGCCCAGCTGCTGGACAACAAGCCGGGGAACCCCTTCAGCCGCTGCTGTAGTCCCATGGAAGCACCGGTGGCCGGGCTGGAAGCGGACAAACCGGATCGTCTCTCCTCTGCCTCGGCGAGCTTAGCTAGCAGGCTAACACACTGACAGAAGGCAGGAAACGCTCACGGACGCCGCTGCGCTTCATTACTGTCTGTAGACGTGCCTGTCACATGTCACATCACTTTCCAGTAGTTTGAGCTCAGACAGAGACAAACAGGCCTATCCTAATAAACATCTGTAACAGCTGCTGTCTGGAAGAGCTCGGTTGTTGTAAAGCAGAACGTCAAACAACCATGAGGAAATGTCGTAAAACATGTTGTGAAATCAGGTGATCAGGGTGGAGCATAGACAAATAACATCAGCGCCGTTTAGAGAGAGAGAGTTACGACAACGGAAGCTCGAGCTTGACGTCACATTCATGTAGACTCAAATAGTTCCCGGAAGTCAATTCAAATTCATTGATTCCAAGTGACATAACCGGGATTTTTGGTAATTTGTAGTTAATAATAATACTTCATTGATTTACAATATTTATATAGTACACCGTCATATGTATGTGTATATATAATATATATTATTATAATAATAATAATAATAATAATAATACTGCTACTACTACTACTACTACTACTACTACTACTACTACTACTACTACTACTACTACTACTACTAATAATAATAATAATAATAATAATAATATCCAATGTGATTATTCAAACATTTTGCCGTACAAAACTGCTCACTTCCTGGAACTATTGTGAAGCTCCATGAACAGCCATTACTGTAAATAGACTAAAAAGATTCCATTGGCGTGAACGGAGATGTCGCAACTCTCTCTCTAAACGGCTCTGATACACATGATATATGTCTATGTCTGGGGTAAAGTGTTTTTTCTGACTTTATTTTAAGTTTTGAGGGTGTAAGGTGAGTATATTTCAGCAACAGCTGATGGAAATAAATGATGTCGTAAACAGACACGTGGAGGGTGACCCATATCCCACTTTTAGGCAGAGGCAGAAAACGGAGATGATGACTCACAATGCCCATTTCACACACAGCTCTAAAAACTTTACTTATCTCTATAAATGTTCATTTTTTATTATTTCTAAGACAGGTTCATTTGCAGAACACCATCTATGCACGGGGCAAATCATAGAGCTTTACAGAGGCGTATAAAACCAAATCAAACGGAAATCATAGAAAAAGAAGACATTAATCTGTTTAAATTAATTCATGAAATTAAAAATAGCGATTAAAACCGTTTCATAAAATAATTCTGAGTAACAAACAATAAAATAATGATAAACAGGAAAATTGCTGTCGTACAGACCTCAAACACTTAGGAAGTTTGTTTCAATAGTGAGGTCATTAAACCCTAAAGACAAGAGGGTTTGAGATGCTTTATATGATACAAACATGTCATGGACATATTTTTGTTCAAAGTCTTTTGTAGAATAAAAGTAATATGTTTAAGTCTATTCTCTGCAGAAAGAGTGTGATTTGAATGTTTTTTCAAACCTACAAACACACTTACTGGTTTGAATCTAACCTTCAGTGAAAAAAAATTAATCCACAAAAAGTTTTCCTGCATCTAGTTTGGACAAGAAACCTTTTATTTTAGCAATGTTCTACCAGTTGTACTGGCATACGTAATTTAGCTTTATGGTGGTTATTCAAATTCAGGCTTAGAGTCAAATATTACTCTACAAGATAAATGGTTTACTTTGTTATGAAAACTATATCTCAAAAAGTTATTTGAGCCAACGAACCCCATCCGACCAATCAAATCCTATCCTGTATGGCAGTGTTTCTCAAATGGGGGTACGTGTAACCCTAGGGGTACGCAATGGCCTACACACTCTCTCTCTCTCTCTCTCCAGCATCCCCTACTGTATATATATATATACACTGTATATATATATATTTATATATATTTATATATATATATACTTTTTCTTTCCACTTATTTATAAAATGACATTCTTTATGTGTGTTATCACTCGTTCATTCCATCCTTATGCTCTATAGTTGTTTTTAAATAGTTTTCTAAGCAAAATGTTGTCGTCAGAAAAAGGGGGTACTTGGATTTAGAAATAAGAGAATGGGGGTACTTGAGCCAAAAAAAGTTTGAGAGCCACTGCTGTACATCCAAACAACATGGTGCACTCATTTCTTGATTAAGTAAACAATGTGTGAACCCCCACAGTTATGTTTACACATTCTGTTTGTTTGGAGGGAAGCACAACATCCTGAAATATATGCAGATGCAGACATATTAGTGACAAAACTATGATTGCTTTGATGTAGTGATCCTAAATAGGAAAAATGTTTCATCTTTCCGACCCCAATCACTCATTTTCAACTTTACCCAGAGGGAGCTCCGACATCAGGTGGCATTTCAAGTCACTTCCTTAAAGCTGCAGTATGTAAAATCCTCTCTCTGCTCCGTTTTGAAACCAAAAGCAAAACTTAGCCTCCCTTACCAGTGTCTTTTATGAACGCACTTAGCAGCATTTTTCTCCATAGAGACTAGTGACAAATGTATGAACTTTATCTTATGTTATTTAAGATTTTTCTGGTGTTTTAGAGACTCTGACATGAATTGTACGCATCACTGTAGTTACTGCCTGAGCAGCGGCTGCTGCTGTCAGCTTGTCCCCTGCCACAAGCGCACACAATCGACTGTGACTCAGCTGTCTGTCACTCAGGGCAGAGTGACGACCATCACTCCACATCCAGACTTTAAAATGAATTCACCTTAAAGCTAGAGTAGGCGATTTTCTCCAGATACACTTTTTAAGTTTTTGGTTGAAATTGTCTTCATGTCCTGACAGAAATTAAGATCTTATGTGCTCTGAAAAAGGAATGAAGAAAATCTGTCAAATGTAGCAGCTGTAAATCTGTAATAACTTCGACCAATGGAAAAAAGAACCGTTTTTTTAACCAATCATGTCTCCCTGTCTCCCTGCTTGTCGCATGCACGAGCTCACACTGAAAGCGCATCACCGCTGACAGAGTTAAAACAGAGTTTTTGGTCACGTTTTTTAACATAGATGATGGTAAAGTTTATTGTTTACTTACTGCTTTTTTTTTTTTTTTATCTTGTCTGCACATGCTGTCAAAGGTCAACACCACAGGAAGTGCAATCATTATGAGACAGCAATGCATATTTTTGATTTATTTTATTGCTTAATTGTGACCATCACCAGCCCTCCCCAAGGAAGGGTAAGAAATCTTTTATTATAGGGAGGATATAAAAAGGGAGAGCAGTGTTACACCTAAGTGGAGGGGGAGGGGGAAGGGGAGGGGAAAGGGAGCAGAGAGGAGAGACTCAAGACAGGAAATAGAAAAGGTGGGGAAGAATAGATGAATAGCATATGTGCAAAAGAAAAAAAAAAAAACGCTACTGCAAGCCCAGGAACTGCCCTGGGCCCGCAGATGCAGCCAGGCCAGCAGAAAGAGCGGAGCCCAGGGAGCCCCAGGCAACCCCCCCGCGGCTGAGCAACCCCCCAGATGCCCCCAAGATTCCAGGCCGAGAGGCAGCCACCGCCCCCCACACACACATCCGAGGAAGCCCCAAGCAGCCGAGCACCCAGCGCATCCCCCCACCGACCCCAACCCCCAACCCCAAGGCCCCCTGCCAGCATCCAGCCCCCCCCACCCACCCACACCCAAGCACCCAACCCCCCGAGGGAAGGGCCCAGAGAGCCCCCCGCCCGAGACCCCAGCAGAGGAGCCAAGGCCCCCGCCCAGCAGACGGCCAGAGCTGTGCGGAACGGGCAGCCGGCGGGTGTTTAGTGAATGTATGAAGTGCTATTAAAAAAGGGTGGATGGAGGGGAGCGGTGCTCCCCATCCAGCCTATGTGTATATATGTGTATGTGGTGCAATAGCTCCGGAGGGTGAAAGTGGTGGTCCCACCCTCCGGGGGGTGGTGTGTTGAGGTGTAATTAAAATTGGAGGGATCAGTAGGGCAGCCAGAGGTGGGAGTGCCGCCCCCGCGCCACTACTTAGTAGCGCAGGCGGCGGCCCCCTCCACCCCCAGCCCCACCATCCAGCCCCCCAAGGGTTGGGTATGTGAGTGTGGTGCAACAAGTGGGTGAGCCAGACCAGCTGGGAGTGAGTGATGTGAAGTGTCCATGTAGGAGGCCTGTCTGGTAGGAGCCCGGCCCGTCCGCACGGCGGGCCACCGGAGAGGGCAGACGGCGCAGACGGGCACACGGCACCTCGGGCCCCAGAGACGCCCCGAGCAGCACAGCCGGAGACCCCCCGCGGCACCCCCCCGAACCGCGGCGGCCAAACGGAGCACGGCGGGACCCCCCCCCCCCCCAGGCGGAGCCAGGCACCAGCCACATCCCCCAGCAGTCCAGGAGGCGACCCCCGCCGCCAGCCGGCCCAGAGCGGCACGCCCCGACAAAGCAGGCGGCGACCGCGCAGGAGAGAGGCCAGCTCCCACACCAGGGCCAGCACAGGTCCGCACGACACCACGACATAGCACCCTCCACAGGTGGGCGGCCCCGGCCCCCCCGACGAGAGAGGACGCCACCAACCACCCAAGCAGGGTCACCCCGCCAGCCACGGACCGATAGGTAGGCGAACCCATGCTCCCCCAGCCAGGCACCGCAACCCCACATCAATGCCGCCAGCAGAGCCCCCCCCACCCACGGAGACCACCCGCAATCACCCCCGCGCCGACATGAGACACCCCCGACGCCAGCACAGCCCGGAGGACAGCAGGCCCCAGCCAACAGCCCCACCCCGCCCAAGGCGGCGCGGCACCTCGCCAAGCCGCAGCCCGTCCCCGGGCAGACGGTGGGCGGGCGCACCCCAAGACGCCGAACCCAGAGACCCACCCCCGGGGCGCCCCCGCCCAGACACGGCACCCACGGGGCCCGGCGCCCCCAGCCAGCACACCAACTACCCCGACGCAGATCCGCCAGGACAGGAGCCACCGGCTGTTTACTTACTGCTGAATGAGACATGAGTCAACGAAGTTTCTACACAATACAAGCGATGAGCTGAGGTCTGCTTCTGCAGCAGCTGTGCGCATGCAAGTGAGTGAGACAGAGCACAGAGGGGAGGGGCGAGGGGGGTAAAGGCGGAGCCATCAGTGAGGCTACTTTCAAAATCATGCTAGCTTTTGAAAATCACCTTTCCTACCTTTAAATAAGCTTCTCTTAGGTTTGCACGGAATTTATCCCATCTGTTATCACTCTCCGTCTGACACCAGTGTGTGCGGTGGACCCTCCGCAATGACGAGATCTGCGAGGACGCAAAGCGGTCCATTTCTCCCGAGTAACTGTTGTGCCTAATGCCGCGATGGAGACTTCTGCTGGAACGTCCGTCATTACACTCGTACTATTTGATACATGAATGCGCCTGACTTTACTCGAGCAGCCAATAGAAACGCCCAAAACAGCTCATGGAGCGCACGTGTTTGTAGAAAGATCTCTGATTAGCTGACATCCAGTGTCATGCTCCTGGATTTCTAAACTTCATTTACAGAGCCAGGAGAAGGAGAACAGATTCACTGTCCACTCAGAACACTTTGGATTACAATATGCCCAAAGATTATTATGGATTTTTGACCAAATAATGCCAAAAAAAACTTACATACTGCAGCTTTAAGTAGGAGGCAAGTGTGACTTATAATGCTGAATATTCAGGTATTTTTTGTTGTGCTGCATTCAAATGTTGTTTTCATTTAATACTTCATTTTACTTTTGCCACTCAAAATAAAGTTCATGCATTGACAGATGTAATATCCACTACCAGTTAGGCTACGTGCGCTGGACCAGGTCCCAGTTCCCACAGAATGAGGTCCCACCCATAGCAGAGGTGGGTGCAGTGAATGCAGAGCCCGTGGTTCACATTCACTCTGCAGTCAGACCACTGGAAGCTTTACGTTCTTTACAAACGTACATGAACGCTGTAAAGCTGCAGAGAAGAGCGTTTAAGAATATAAAGGGCCAGGATTTCAGCTCTCCTTCAGCTTTGGGATCGGACCAGAACTTAAAATGAATTTTGTTCCTGTGCTACTTTCTATTATTTTTCTCTGCACTTCTGTTACTGACGGTGAGGAGCAGCTTATACCCAGCGGTAAGTGAGATCAACTAATACAGTTGGACACTAGTGGCGGGATGAGGCTCTCATGTAGCCGGGCAGGACGCTCTGAGCTCGGTATGAGCTGACAACAGAAAGCGCTCCATAAATGCATGTTTATGGAGTAGAGGTCGTGTTTATCATAACTTTTAGTGTTTTTCCCGATTAAAATAACTCGGAAACTTTCTAAAAAGTCAGCATAGTGAGTCAGACTGAGCGCTAGGATACTTTAGTAAAGTTCTCCTCACAGTGTTTCAACTTCAGACTTTGATGGTTCGTCCTTAAACTGAAGCCACGTTAGATAAACAACGAACAGCGACACTTCTGACCACATTACACAGACGGTGGGAGACATTCATGCCGCTGACGTGGACGGACGGCCATCATCACAGGCTGCTAGTGCTAACCAACACCCCCACACCCCCAACCAAAGCCACCATGCCCACTTTATCAATGAGCAACACACACGTCATACATTACTATCATTTTGGAGGGGAAACAAATCACTGATGGGTTTCTTCTAAACCAGTGACTCCCATCCCAACCAGGGACGATCAATACATGGCAGGAGATACATTGAGACAATTTATCTACTTCATAAACATAAAGTAACATAAAAGTTACGAGGGGTGTGTATTGCCTGGCATCAGATGATACGATTCGTATCCCGATACATAAGTCACGATACGATACGACATATCCCGATATTAAAGTATAAGGCCATTATTGCGATTTGAGAAAAAAATTAAAAATTACTTAAGAAGCAACTAATCTGTAAATTTGTACACCTTCACTAGAACATTATGTATGAAATATATTTAATTGGCATATTTTACACTCAAAACATTGGCTTTAACCATACCTGTCAAGTTTTGGATTTGAAAATAAGGCAAATTTTCTGGCGCCCACTACGAGCCGTCCCACCTGCCAAACCAAGCTCCAGTATCCCTTATATTTTAATATAGGTGTACAAGGAATCTAAAATAGCCACTTGTCAACCACTTACTAAATACAATTATGTGATTAGAATCTGATAGGTCGACCTTTATTAACATTGAAATGCTGTGAACATTCCTACTAGGGCTGGGCAATATGGACCAAAACTCAATATATTTTCTCAAAATGTTGATATATGATATAAATCTAGATAATTTTATCAAATAAAGTCTGACCAGAAAAACAATTCTGGGTTAAATTTGCTGATGCAAAATGCCACACAGGGACATTTATTAACAAACAGCTACACAACATGTGCACTCATTAATCCATCTAACTGAGCTTTACATGTTGTTCTGAGAAGTAAAAGCAGCGACTCCTAAAACTAGTATTTTATGTACATAATAAGCTATGATATATATATGAAATATTATAGTTTTCTATATCACCAAAATAGAAAACTCGATACATCTCAAATCTCGATATATCACCCAGCCCTAATTCCTAAATTATAAAACAGCCTAAATAAAAACATAAATGTGTATATGAAGCACGTGTGTTTATTTAATATACTTACAGTTCATATACAAGTCAACAAGTTGCATATTTACTGTTAATTTCACGTTGCTTGTCTTTAAGTTAGACATTAACATTTTATTTTCATTATCTATTTTATTATAATTTCTCATGCTCACTCGTGGTTCTCTGGTATTCACTAATGACTTATTAAACACATTTATTACAGACTTTACATTATTTAACAGTTTTTAAAGCAGTGTATATTTGTGGTGCTTGTGATTGGCTGATTTTTCATGGTGACTCACGTGGTTCCTTCCGCTGTGGGAGACGTTAAAATCTCAGTTATTAATCTAACAGAACGTGTAAATGTGTCACATCCTGATGGTCTTTAGGAAGATAAACTCTCTGTTACATTTTACAACATATTTACAACAGTTCTTTGTTTTTTTTCGCTGGAACGTCTTCATTCATCATCTCTTTTCTGTGTTGATTCTGGGTTTGTTGCCCTGTCAGCACTAATATCGCAAGAACTGTTCATTTCAGGTGGCAGTTCTCACGAGGCTAGTGACGGCGTTCAGTTTAGTGAGGCATCTTTTCATTATTATTACATGAAAATACGGGATATTTACGGGAAAATAGTAATACGGGAAGATGGCGGGAAAGAGGGGTAAAATATGGGAGTTTCCCAGCCAAAGTGGGATACTTGACAGGTATGACTTTAACATGCCATGTGCCAACAACTTAAAATAAAAAAAATAACATACAATCTGCCTGTTGTTTTTAAACCAACTTTGACTTTAGTATAACATGACTTTAGTGCAACTTAAGGCAAGGCAAGGCAAATTTATTTGTATAGCGCATTTCATACTCAAGGCAACTCAATGTGCTTTACATGATAAAACATTGAATTGTTTAAAATCAATAAGAACATTTAAAATCATCAGTAAATCAATTAAAATCATCAGTAAAATCATCAACAAACACATTACATCAACAACATGACCAACAATCTCTCTCTCAATCATATGCAGTAGAGAAAAAAAGTGCCTTTAACTTTGATTTAAAAATGTTCACATTAGATGCTGACTTCAGCTCTGCTGGCAGTTTGTTCCACTTCTTTGCAGCATAACAACTAAACACAGCATCACCATGTTTACTGTGAGCTCTGGGCTCCACTATCTGACCTGTGTCCATAGATCTGAGAGACCTGCTGGGTTCATACCTGACTAACATGTCACTGATGTATTCTGGACCAAACCCCTTCACAGATTTATAACTGAGGTTTATGCCTAGAACAACAAATAAATGCAGAACTTAAGTACTTTTTTTTTAGATTTTATTGAAAAAACACAAGCTGGTCAACATGCCCAGGTTTCAGCACTTCTTTGTGCAGTTACAATGTTTCCTTCAGTGGAAAAGACTTTCCTGGGTAAGTAAAGGTAAAAAAAAACAATTAGATAAAAAAAAAAATTGATATGGATGCATTGATCCAAGAATCGCGCAACGTAATATTGCGATATATCGCTGAATCGATTTTTTTCAACACTCCTAAAAGTGACTAGTTACTTTCACCCCCCTACATTTATTTTTGGTAATAATGCTGTCCACGGTTCCCTTGCATACAGGAAATATGTCATGTATAAACTTAAAAAGGAAGAGAACAAATCTTGCACAATTAGAACTTCATTTATTTTGCACAAAGGCATTTGTATTACATAAAAGGTTTTTCAAAATGTACAATCCTTAAAAAATAAAATAAAATATCACCAATAAATTCAATTCAAAGTAAAAAAAAAAAAAGAATTCTCAGGCCCTAAGTATAACTATATTTATGAACTCTAAAACTGAGGCATTACTTGCAGTACGTTTATTTTGATTGGTTATGGAGGTAGATTTGTGTCTTTATTATTCAATCAAAAAAAACAAAAAAAAGTGTTCAAATGCAATTATTTGGGTCTCAAATATTTATTTTTTTTTCCATTTGAACACTTTTTTCTTTGAATGAAAATATTCATTTTTGATTGAATTAAACTTTTTTTATTGAAAGGATTATTTATTTATTTATTTAATTTTTTTTGGATTGAATAGTAAAGACACAAATCTACCTCCATAATTGGTTGGCTATGATGTGATGCATTTGATTGTTGTCTGGTCATTTAATTTTTTTGTAGTTTCACAATGTCCGTTGATTATTTTAAAACAGAAACATGATTTACTCAATAACAGTCTTTTGTAGAAATATAACTAATTACTTTACTTTTTAAAATTTTTTTTAAATGTACTTAAGTACAAGCAAAATTACAGCTTCAGAAATGTACTCAAAAAGTACAAGTACCCATAAAAGCAACTCATTTACAGTAACATGAGTACTTGTAATCTATTACTTTCACCTCTGGCTGCATCTGACCACAGCAATGTTACTGAGAACAAAGATTTGTGTACGCACATACGCTGGGAGTGCTTCATTCATATAGAGCAGTGGTTCCCAAACTTTTCAGACATTTAATCTGAAGCTATGTACCCCCTCCTCCTGCACACTTAAAAACATAATAATGTAAAGTCACAGCCCTACAGTGAAATTTGTCCCTGAATCTTACCTATCCAGTTAAAGAATGATATATAATAAAAATAATAATAATCTGTACAGACACAAGAAAATATTTTATTCAGATTTAACACTGGTCTTTTGGAGAGAGCAGACGTGTTTTCACTCGCTCCGATAACACGACCTTGGCTACAGCTGAACAGCCTGAAAAATTGGGTCCAAGACGAAAAGAAAAATGGTTAAGAAGCCGCATGGAGGCCCTCCAGAACCTGATCCGGGTTTGGAAGAGGTCAAGGAGATGATACGCGAGGGTCTACGAAACCTCAAAGACGGTCTATCTGCCGAGATAAAGTCGTTGGAAAAGACGCTGGAAAAATCACTGGAAAACCTTCAAAGTGAAGCAATGGTACTGAAACAGCAGAATGAGAGGAACGCTGAAGAGCTAAAACTGTTGAACGCGAGGGTTGAAGAGCTGGAACAAAAGGAAAGAGAGAAAGATGTCATCATCACAGGCCTAAAGATAATACCCAGGAGTTACGCGAGTGACGAAGAAACGAAATCGATTAAACAACTGGTCATTGACTACTTGGAGTCGAAGGACATTGTCCTGAACCCTGACAACATCAACTCCTGCCATCTCCTGCCAAAGAGAAATGATAACAGAGCTGTAAAAATAACCTTCATGAATGTGAAATTTAAAGAACTACTGAAGCAAGGCAAAAAACTAAATGAAACGAAGGTATTTATTAATGAAAACTTGACAAAACAAAACGCAAGCATTGCATGGAAGGCACGCCAAATAAAAAAAGGAGGAAAGATTCTAAAGATGTGGACGAAAAACTGCAGGATTTATATCACACCACTGGGAGAAGAGAATGGAAAACCAATATTCATCAAAACGATGGAAGACGGGAAAATACGAAGGATCCACTTAAACAACATTACTGATGGTAATCACGGACATGGACCCAAATCTATATAAACACTGGAAACAAAACTCAGATTGTGATTATTACTGACACTGAATTCAATGTGGAAACCAAGAGTAAAAAAGGTCTGTCATTTATTCATTTCAATTGCTAGGTGGTGGGGTGATTAAGGATTACATTACTACCTTGCTTATGAACTAAGACATAGCAATGTGTTTATACAAGAAAGGGTTAAATATAACAGTGGAAAATACAACACTGCCAATAGAACTAACAACAGCTGGAATAACCTTGATTTAGAGACAAAACAAGCTGCAAACTTGTGTGTCCAAAAGAGACATTCCCGAGTGGTGACGTCATGGATGAAAAGGGAAAAACCTTTCAAACAACTTCGAAAGAAGATTAACTTTTCTTGAACTGGAGGAATGCAAACAACATCTGGCAGGGAACAAGGCCAACACAAACAACGATAGAGAGGAGGAGGAATATATATATATAAAAAAAAGACAACACTGACTACAGATGAGAATAAATCCTACAGAAAAAAGGACTGTTCAGAACAACCTAAGAATGTTTGACCAGAGAGACATGTAAACCCATGTAAATTTTCGATGTACAAAACAGGGGACGGGACCTAGATAAGCAAACTGCTTCTCTCGTCTCCTTTTTCGGCATGTACAAAAAAATGTAAAAAAAAAGTGAATGTAACCATGTCGGAAATGAACTAAATAAAAATAAAAAAAAAAATACTTTAATTATTTGGCATACTTGCATTTTTAGTGAAACAATATACAAATCTATAATACATTCTACAAAACATTAGTTGATTGAACAAATCACAGTAATATAATGTATTCATCACCCTGAAACTGAAATAAAACCTGCTACAACTTTAATGAGAAGGGTGAGGTTGAGAGGATGCACAGAACTCTGCAATGTTTGGCTGAATTTGAGAGTCTTAGTCTTTAATCATTCTCATCTTATTATGTACTTTGTTTCCATGTTTGCCATGTTTGAAAATCCACTTTCACACAAGTATGTGGTGGCAGAGGGCGTTAAGGTCTATCAGCACATTTGGCTAGTGCAAAGCAATGTAGCTCTCATCATAGTTGTGCTTTTTTTGACAAGATTGTTTCTCTGTCACCACAAGAGGGCAGTCTACATAGGTAAATGTGTCATTTGTTGCAATGCACAGAGGCTCCTGACTGCTTCTCCATTTATATTCCATTTACTAATAGTGTCACACTGGTTTAAATTTTTATCAACGCATCCCCATGACAATTGCGTACCCCTGGGGGTACCCGTACCCCACTTTTGGAACCTATAATATGGAGCATCGTGAGCAGCGGTGCCGACTCTCCTTTAAGGCAAAATGTGCTGTATGTGGTGTAGGGCCTCATCTCCTATGGGGCCACATTTTGTGCGAGGGGACGCATTTGCGCATATGCTCAATGGATGCACACCCACGCTACTGGGAGGTGCAGTACAGGACAATCGGTTCTCGGAAGGAGATAAGAGAGCTGTAATGCATCTCTGCAATGATTGACAGTAGTTGACGTCTGACCAATCAGAGGAGAGTTTGTAGAGCTGCAGAACATGAAGTGTCAACATGTCTTCCAAAAGACATCCCGAGTCAGGAGTGAGCATGAGAAAAAGAAAGACAAAATAGTGGAAGCTTGTGCTTCACCGTGTGTTGTTGAAATAAAACTTTGTGGAAAGAATCACTTGAACGATTCCTCATTAAACAGGATATGAATCTATGTCTCCAGTCTCTGTTTAGACTGGAGAAGAAGAAAAAACTATTCAGTCGTCCTGAATAACATTCATTGAATGTCTTGGGAACTTAATCTGCTTGTATGAGGGATTTTATGTGTCTGGACTTTTTATCAAACCAGGGTCAATGCTGAAATTTGTCAGCACATCATCAAGGCCATTAAGCAGCAGCATAAATGCTACTATCACTATTACGCCAAGTGCATAACCAGTTGATCATGCTCTTTGCCAACACACTTATTATCAGTTATCAGATGCTGAATGGGCTGTAAAAGGCACACGTGCATGTTCAGTTCTATTTGTCACTCAGATTTGTTTATTATTTTTTAATTTGGTTTGAAGTTTTTTTAACTAAATATTCTTTCCAATATTGTATATTGTATCTATACTTACAGTACATTTGTTAATACTAATTAGGGTGTTCAAGTTAAATTCATGTTGTGAAATGATGAAATGTTATTATGTTTTTTCCACACTTACTTTCCTGAATAACAGTGTAATTTCATGTCTTGCAGAGAAACTTCTAGTTGTGACTGTTGCAACCAAAGAGACTGATGGCTTCAGGCGTTTCATGAGGTCGGCTAAACACTTCAACTACACCGTGGAGGTAACGACACCTCAGTTAAAGTACTTTTACTGTTCCTTCATGTTAACATAGGATGCTTTGCACAGTTTCTCCATTTTTGTGATTGGTCAGATGCTGCAAACATCTTAGCATTTATGTGAGCGTGCGCTGATGCAGATTGAAAAAGCCTGGGTTAAATTAACTTGTTGAAAACAGTTTCATAGTACAGTTGATCTGGATTCCGAATGTCTGGTTATGAGATATCTAGGATAAGTGAATTCCTCATTGTAGCACTGGTTGGTTTGCAGTGGCTAGTGTTCATTCAAACCAGCCACAGTGTCAATGCAGTGTTTACAAGTTTGACTCAGTGGATCCAGGGAAATTAAAAGTTTGTGTCATACCATGAAAGAGGGAGTTACACAGAACAGTATCAAGAAAGTGGTCAAATTAATTTGACTGATTGGTGTATTTATATTTCTTGAACAAGTGAGAAACTAAAATGAATGTCACTGTTGGAAGGTTCTTGGTGCAGGCGAAGAATGGAAGGGAGGTGATTACATGTCAGCTCCAGGAGGAGGTCAAAAGGTGCGCCTTCTTAAAGCAGCTCTGGAGCAGATGAAGACTGAGGACCTCATCATTCTGTTTATTGACAGGTAACAATTTCAAAATGTACTTTAGTATTAAGGATCATTCTGTGGCCCACTGGTGAGTATTGCTGCCTCTCCGTGCAAGGGTTGTGGGTTCTCAAGCTCCGCTGGTGGCCCCTAACTTGTTTTGTCTAGCCCCGTGATAGACTGGTGTCCTTTCCAGGGTATGTCTGCTGGGATAAGCTCCAGCATCCCCTGCGACCCTTTACACTAAGGATAAGCAGGTATAGACAACAAGAAGAGATATGTAACTTAAGGTTTAATTTCTTGTCTTAGTTTCCTGACCCATATCAGTTAAAAAAAAAGCAGTGGAAAATAATTTCCTCCGTCTTTAGAGTTCAGGGGGTATTTCAGAAAACAGCTTATGTTCAAACTCTGAGTATGTTCGGCCTCAAATAAGGGAAACTCTGAGTTTCTGGTTCTAGAAAGCAAGGTAAGCTACAGTATACTTTTAGTATGTCACAATGGTAACATTCTCCTTGAACTGAACCTGCTTGCTGGCAGATTTTGTGTAAGACACCACTGGGTTTCTACCTGGCTCCGCCCACCTAAACATCAGTCAGTCATTGCTCGTCCGTTCATTCCAAATCCGATGATGTTGAGGCGCAAATGAGTAGAGATGCTCTACGATGTGAGAGGTGTTTCCGTCCAAGACTGTATATTCTTTGTTTTCCTGAAGCATTTCTTTGGGAATGCTACCACTTCTCAAGGAACACTTTACAGTTTACCTTGACACTCCATCTGACCACACATTTGTAACATTACACACTGCAGGACGTGAGCTCACATCGTTACACGTGTGCTGCTTTATATATTTTTTGCAATCATTGGGGATGCAGAGCATTTAGGGAAAGGCACTGGATGCAGAGCAATCAGAAAGGTTGCTCTGCATTAAAACGCAGTCGTATGGCTTTCAATCACTTTTTTTTTAAATTATATGTCAATTTAAAGGAAATGACTTCAATATGAGACGACAATTTAAAAAATAAAATAAAATTCGAAATGTGGTGAGATGATAAACTAAATATGCAATACTGTTCTGAATGATGTTTTTATATTATATGTTTAGCTGCTGCCAAGTGCGTTATTCTGCTGTTGGATTGACCCTAAATTAACATAACATTTTTAACCAGTTATTTATCCATGTTTGATAGGATCTTAAATCTGGTTACCTGTTGAGTGTTTGAGTTACTGCATGTATTTTCATTCTTTTTATTGCAATTTTAGATTTTCATTAAACAAAACAAAACAGTGCCTACAACAGGCATCAAACAAAACAACAGGTCTGAATATAATGAATATACAAAATATAGGAGGTGGTGGATGAGATTTACAGTATATATACAGCAATTACCAATACAATTCAAACGTACAGGAATCCTTTTAAAAGGATGGATGAAAGGTCTGATCCAATATAGTCCAAGTACGAGCGCCACACTGTGTAAAACTGGTCCATGCTGGTGTGGTTTTGGCAGGTTTTGGTCAGGTATTCTGAGGGGATCATTTCAGAAATTATTTTAGGGCAACTGCCGACAGATGGAACTTTTTCAGTGATCCAGTGTAAAAGGACATTTTTCCTGGCAGCAAATGTTAGAATATTGAACAGTTTTTGTCCAGCTGATGTTTTCACTTGTGTGCATGAAAGTCCAAGGATCAAAGACATAGGGTCCATCTCTTTATTAATATGAAAAATACTTTGAGTTTCAAGTAGGATTTGAGTCCAATATTGCTGAAGTTTATGACAAGACCAGAGGCAATGAGTCAGTATTCCCGTTTCAGTTTTACACTTAAGACACAGAGGAGAGAGAGAGCGGTTAAAGAGATGCCGTCTGTGAGGAGATATATGTACTCATCATTTTTAGTTACATTTCTCTTGTCCGAGTAAAAATTTAAATCTTTTTTGCATTACACCAGATAGAATCCCATGTTTCTTCATCTATAGTGACAGAAAATTTTGTTGTTGAAACAGCATTTTCTCAGCAGCTGATATTTCAGGGTGATCACTAAGGTTTGTACTATGGGTGATATAATGTCTGATTTGCAGAAAGCAAAAACAAATTTTGTTTGGTCAGGTTGTAAGTGTTATTAAGCTGTTTGAATGACAAAAGTCTATTGTTTGAGAAAAGGTCAATGAGTAATTTAATATTTTTCTAAACCACTGCCGAAACCCAGGATCCGAAGAGGCCGTGGGAAAGGCAGGGTTGTTTATTATTGGAGTGAACATGGATGTTATATTTGATCTGCCCTCAAGCTGGCGTACAAGCCGCCATGCTTTTAGGGTATTGATGGTTATGGGATTTGTACGGTAAACTTCAATTTCTTTAAAGATAGTAAAAAAGTAACAAATCACGAAGTCTGCACTGCGACAATGCCGCCTCAACAGCCATTCAAATTGAAGTTTTACCTTTGACCCATTCATTTACAAATCTTAAATGTGCTCAAAGTTGGTATATTTTAATATTGGGCATGTCTAAGCCACCTTTTGAACTTGGTAAATGTAATACTGCCGTCTTAACCCTAGGTCGACGCTTATTCCAATTAAAGGAGCTGAGCCATCCATTTATATCCTTTAACTCCCTTTTAGAGAATAGAACCGGAACCATTTGAATAGGGTATAAAAGCTTGGGTAATACATTCATTTTAACCAGAGATATATGACCTAACCAAGAAATAGGGAGAGAGGCCCAGCGTTCTAGATCCTTTTTAGTTTGATATTGGCACAAAATTGGCTTTGTATAGCTATTCAAAAGAAGAAGTAATAGATATACCCAAATACACAAACCCTTTGGGAGACCATTTGAAAAGAAAGGGTGGCACCGTAGTTGGTGTTGTTGAGAAAGTACCAAGAGGCATAGCCTCTGATTTGGCCAAATTTACTTTATTACTTTTAACTAATACTGTTGATTACATCTATAAGAGACGTTACTGACGTTTCTGGGTCAGTCAAAAGAATAAGAACATCGTCTGTGTACAAGGTTATTTTATGACACAAATTTCTGATTTGCAGAAAGCGAAAACAAATTTTGTTTGGTCACGTTGTAAGTGTTATTAAGCTGTTTGAATGACATAAGTCTATTGTTTGAGAAAAGGTCAATGAGTAATTTAATTTTTTTCTAAACCACTGCTGAAACCCAGGATCCGAAGAGCCCGTGGGAAAGGCAGGGTTGTTTATTACTTTATTACTTTTAACTAATACTGTTGATTACATCTATAAGAGACGTTACTGACGTTTCTGGGTCAGTCAAAAGAATCAGTCATCGTCTGTGTACAAGGTTATTTTATGACACAAATGTCCATTTTGTAAACTGCTTATTCTAGGTGCTGTCCTGATGACCTCAGCAAGAGGCTCAATGGCCAAAGCAAAGAGGAGGGAAGACGGAGGACAGCCCTGCATTACCCCTCTCTGACTAGTGAAATTTTCAGACCGGAATCCATGGGTCAAAACCGCTGCCTTCGGTCCATTGTATATTATTTTCATCATTTTATAAAATTTTTACCCAGACCAAATTTACCCTATGTGTAAAGCAAATTCAGTCAAACGCTTTCTCCGCATCTAGAGAAAGCACCAGACTGTTAAGAGAATTTTGTTTAAAAGCTGGAATTGCATTTAGCAGGCATCTAACATTGGCTGACGAACCCCGGCCCTTTATAAAACCTGTCTGATCCGCTTTTATTAATAATGGTAAGAGATTTTTTTAAATGAGAGGCTAAAATTTTGGAAAGCAACTTTCTATATAGTGCTGTAGGCCTATAAGATGCACAAGATTCAGGACACTTCCCCTTCTTTAAAGGGGACATATGCAATTTTTGACCCAAAAACATAGTATTTGAGGTTTATTTTCCCAAACTCGCCTGTTTTCCAGAGTTTTAGTGCTCTTAAAAAGTCACTTTCTGAACAGTTCTGAAATCAGGCCGTTTTGGAGCCTGCTTATGCATATTCATGAGTGGGCGTGTCTATAGACGCTCACTCACTTCATGTCTTGCTCTTTTACAGGGTGATCAGTAGGGATGTAACAATTAACTCAACTCCCGATACGATTCGATTCACGATACTGGGTTCACGATACGATTCTCTCATGATTTATTTTACAAAATGGGACTGTAGACAAATGATGATTGAAAAATATTCCTTTATTCTTTCTTGGGGAAAAAACTAGAAAATACTGTACTATTTTCCTTTTATTTTTCATTGTCAAAAGACTCCCTTGACAAACTATTCAAAACAATGCAATTTAACTAAAAATAAATCTTGAATGAAATAAATAAAGGAATAATACAAATGAAGAAGAAGTCAATTAATTTAAATTCTGGTTCTATAATAAACAATGCAAAACAGCATAATAGTTCTATTTCTTTTTAAAAGTGCAACTGAAAATGTATTTTGTGCTTTAACAATTGGACTTTAAAAAAAAAAAAAAACAGTCATTGCACTGTATTTACGTCAGACATTTGTTTGGATCAGCAGAGGCCGCTGGTAACCCAGTGGTCGGTTGGCATGCAGATATTCTGTGCAGTGAAAAAGAGATGCTATGCTAGCAGACAGAGCTAATAGAAAAACGTGACTTTTACAGACATTCACGTAATATTACAGATATTCTTTCGGTGCTAAAGGGGTAAGGAATCATTTATTAACATGTTTAATAGTAGAAGGCGGCCAGAAATAAAGTAGTAGCAGATTCCGCCCGCCGCCTCGGCATTTGGACAAGAGAAGGATAAATGTATAGTGCCCTCTGCTGTTTAAAAAAAGTACTACGATTCAATTTTCAGAAAATCGATATCAACCGCGATACCTATGAATCGATTTTTAACTGCCTTACGATTAATCGTTACATCCTTAGTGATCAGTGATCAGCAAAGCGATGTTATGTTTGCTCTCTACACACTTATTGTTTCCAGCAGAGTGTTAAGCTTCTCAGTCACTTTCTCCTCCTCCATTCCTCTTCCAGCTACAGCAAAAGTGGATTTAATGTGATAATCATTTGTTTTCTCCAACCGCTGTGTCGCATTGTGTCACAAACACGTCAGATCAGTGATAGGAGGTGATATAACAGGCTCGCCGATTCGCCGAATCACAAGAGCGGAGTACACCTCTGCATGAACAAATAGTGCATATACTACAGTGTCGGTTCACTATGGAGGCAAGGCCCCGGTAAAGATTTAATAGCTTTATTCACTTCCATTTTAGTCATGGGACTGTTAAGGGCAGCCTTCTGCTCTTCCAACAAATTTGGCAATTCAAATTGCACAAAGAAATTGTTCTTTAAGTTCTCCGCCCCTGTAGCTTGATCAGAAGAATATAATTGCTTGTAAAAGTTCTTAAAACAGCCATTTATACAATTTATTCTTTTATACTTTGTGGCCCTTCCCATCAGACACAGCTGCAATAATTAGAGATTCTGCCTGCTTTTTAACATAATATCGTATACATTTTCCGTGGTTGTAAAATCTCTGTTTAGCGTATTTAATTTTTTTCTCTACGTCCCTAGTAAATAGGCAATTGAGAGCTGATCTAAGTGTGGTGATTTCATCCCACAGCGGTGTTGAGGGAGAAATAACGTAGACTTTTTCCTTGTCCATCAATTCACTTGCTAAGGATTTTTGTTTCTCCTGTCTCTGGCGCGTCTTTGTTGCAGAATATGAGATAATTAGTCCCCTGGCATATGCTTTGCAAGTTTCCCATAAAATGGAAGC
The DNA here is from genome assembly GCF_900634775.1 of Gouania willdenowi. Taxonomy (NCBI): domain Eukaryota; kingdom Metazoa; phylum Chordata; class Actinopteri; order Blenniiformes; family Gobiesocidae; genus Gouania; species Gouania willdenowi. Next base: position 19,836,800 of record NC_041050.1, read on the forward strand.
ATTTTTGGCTGATGGAGTATTAATTGATAGAAATGCCCTAAATTCAGTACAAAAATGGGTTTTAAAATTCTCATCTTTAAGAATAATAGTATTAAGTCTCCAGTCACTGTTGCAGTGAGGATCTAGGGTTGATATCCATAATTACTCTTGCATGGTCAGAAATGATTATGCTGGAAATTTTGCATGATGAAACTGAATAGAAATCGGTAAATGGGAGAAAGAAAAAATCAATTCTAGTTTGGCAGAGAATAATGTATATTGTTTATCTGATGGATGAATACATCAATCAACCCAAACTCATCACATATAGCATAGAGCACATTGGCTCCAGGAGAGGAGGCTGTGGCACTGGGCGGAAATCTATCAATGAATGAATTTAATATCATGTTGAAATCCCCACCAATGATAACTGTAGAATTAAAAATCAGTGGAGCTAGGTCCATAAATAATTTTGTAAGAAAGGTGACTGGATGAGCAGGTGGGACTTATACTATCATTATCACTATATTTTGACCTTGCAAAGTTCCTTTAATTATAACATAATGGCTCCAATGATCTTTAACACAGTCAGACACTTTAAAAGGCATTTTTTTCTTGCTTTTCCCCTGCTTCTTGTTGTAAAAAAAACACTTGGCTGAATTACCCTTGTTGTAATTTCAAATGCTGCTTGTCATCAAGATGTGTCTCCTGTAACAAAGCTATATCTATGGCATCTTTCTGAAGACACATAAATATTTTCCTCCATTTAATGGGATTGTGGACGCACCTCACATTCCAGGTACATAACCATAACTTACTCATTAGTTGTTTTATTCTCGTAGTGTATAGGCAAAAGATCCACCACACTCCAAATGAAACAAGAGCAATGTGAAGACAAAACAATGAGAGGAAAAAAATGAGCTGTGTAGTAACGTAACATAAAGAAAAAAAACTTGGCAACAACCCTACTGAACATGTAGGGATAAATCCTTTTGTGCATGGCACAGCAACCAGCGTTTAACTCACGCCTATTCATAAAGTTAAACACTGCCAAGCACCCGGTGTGGAACATTTTCACTTGGCTAACAATTAACGTCCTGAAAATAATAATAATAGGGGAAAGAGTACCTTAAGACTGTCACTAATGTTTGTAATTGATACTCACAGGCTTCAAAAGGCACAAACTGGCAAATCTTTGAAAAAATGATGAGTCCACTGCGCGTAGTAGTCTACGGCAAGGAATCCACGTATGCTGCAGCCTCCTCTGGGCAATCAAACCTCTTCTTCATGTCGTTGATGGTCAACTTTAGGGTAGCGGGATACATGAGCGCGTACTCGACATTCTTGCTTCTCAGGCTTTTCTTCACAGCGTCGAAGGCTTTGCACTTCTTGACCAGTGCAGCTGAGTAGTCGTTGAAAAAGGAGACGCGGATCCAGTCAGCGGGTTGGTCTGGCTCTGTCGCAGCCATCACTCGTGGTTTATCAGTGAAGTTATGAAACTTAATGATGATGGGTCTGGGGCGCCGATCAGGACCTGGGTTCCTGGTAGCGAGGGAGCGGTGAGTGCTATCCAACCTAATCTTTCCAGTCTTAGTTGTGAGCTTGAGATAGGAAGGGAGCCACGTCTCAAAGAAAGTAACCGGATCTTTGGCCTCGGTGCCCTCTGGTACACCAAGCAAGCGGATGTTACATCTACGGTTACTATTCTCCAAGTCATCCATATGATCGGCCATGTCGCTGACTTTTTCACAGTAGCATGCAGGGAATCTGTCGTATCCTCGACACTTGAGATCCGGGCTTCCGCATCATTGACATGGGCTCCCAGCTGTTGTAATTGGGATGTCTGATCATGGATAGCAATTCTGGCATCAAATGACTTGGTGATATTATCCGTTATCTTGCACAAAGCTAATAGAATGTTCTGATCCACTTCGCTCCTGGCCTCAGCATTGGTGGCAGTAGCTTCCACGTCACCAGCTTCGTCAGGCTCCGCCTCGCCATTAGCATTTTTCCCCCCAGGGTTTCTTCTCCTGGATTTGGTCTTCGAGTCAGACATTTTGGAAAAATAGTCAGTCAGACTCATTATAGAGCTATTCCCACACATGCATGTGACGTTTCGTGAGGTGGACACGTAATTTAATCGGATATTTTCGCTAATTCCACCGGAGCTGGACAGAGCTGGACTTGAGCAGCAATCTCCTCCTTGGCAGCTGCAACAATGTTACTTTTTCTGTCTACTTTTTTTCCTCTTAGAATAGGCTCATATTACCCACACAGCTGCAGGAGAACTTCTAGCTCCATCAGGGTGAAATAAGTCGCTCTCATCCGGCTCGTTGCCATGGTAGCTCATTTTTGCTCCATTGAAGATGGCTTTTTATTGCGCTCGTGCACGTGAATAACTCAAGATTTACATACTCAAGAGTTGATTGACCCACTTCATGCAAGCTGTAATTGAACTGGATACTCAGAGTTTCCCATCACAAGGTATGTTAACTCAGAGTTTATGGATAGACTCAGAGTTTGTTGAACCTCCTTTATGAAATACCCCCTAATGAGTTTAAAATCTTAAAATCTGTTGTTATAGTTATTTAAAGCTGCTGGAGATGGTATTTTTTTAACCAGATAAATATATATTAATTAATATATTATCTTATTTTAGTCCTTGTGGATCAATAAAGATCATTTGCTGGATCAAAATGTAGAAGGTTTAAATTGCCGCTTGAAAGTTTGTTTTGATCTCATCCACTTTCTTGTTGACTTTGACAGAACTACGCTGCCAAAGTGATTTCCCAACACACTTCTTGTGTTTTCAAGGACGGAATGTTGCGGCAAAACAATAGCCACGTTTACATGGGAGCTTTAATTCCTCTTTAAAGCAGAATAAAAGTGAAATCTTTTTTAAACTGACCTTGTAAACACTTAATTCTTAATGCAAATTTAATTCCAAATTAAACTGGTTTATTCTGTTCTGTTCTGTTTATTCCAAATTAAATAATTCCTCTTTCTTTTAAACACATAATTCCGCTTACGGTTAATTCCGGTCACTCTGCACATGCCCGACTTGCCACAATGATGCGCTGATGACGACATAGTCCAAGACGGCCATCCACCTGAGACTATTTTTTAAAACAATATCTTTATTGAATTTTCCAAGTATATAAAAAAAACACAAGTCCAACAAAGATTCAAGTAAGACAATGTGTAGGACGGGGACTTTTCAATGAAACAGAAATATTAAAACCCTACATTAGGTTTTTTCCCCTTTATGCAAATATAGTCACTATAACTGTGCAGACACAATGGGACCAAAAAAGTAAATACACGAAAGGATTGGCACCGGCAGACCCCCGCGACCCTGTCAAACAGGAATAAGTGGGTCTGAAAATGGATGGATGGATGAGTCCATACAAGTTTCTTTGCAGTAACATCCAGTGACCCAAGAATGGGGGAAGAGTTTAGCAGAGCGTGCTTTTATTCTATTCCATGTTCGTTCAACAGATGAGATAAGTCTTTGTTTTTAATGTAATGGATAAATCGACCCCACACTTTTTGAAATGTCTCCTGTTTGTTCTTAAGGATGTAGGAATTTTTTTCCAAAGGCAGACAGGAAGATAATTCCCTAAACCACTTTGCAATACCTGGCCTACTCGTACTTTTCCATGTTAGAGCTATTGTCCTCTTAGCTTGTAAAAAACATATATTTAAAAAAATTATTTCATGACGTTTTATATTATGAGCAGCTGGGTAGAGGCCCAGTAGAAAGAGTTTGGGATCTAGCTCTAATCTGATTAAGAGGATGTCCTGCACATGTAATCTAACCTCTTCCCAACACTGCCATAGTGAAAGATAGTGCCCCTATCTACACCACACCTATCGCAAGTGTCTGGGATATTCATATTAAATGTATTCAATTTTTCTGGAGTGAGATACACCCTCATCAGCCAGTTGTATTGTAGGAGTTTTATGCGAGTATTACTCGTCCCTGTCTGGGTTACCTTACATGCTCTGTGCCACTGTTCCAGTGTTAGATCCTCCTGTAAATCACGAGCTGAGACTATTTATTCAATAAGAGCCTTAAAAGACATGGATATAATGAAAAGAGTGGATGGACAGAAGGGTAAATATGCAGACATTCACATGGACACACAGACTTATTACACACATGGACCTTGGCAAATGGAACAGCTTCATCGGGGCATGAAGCACCAGAGCTTCACTAATGATGCGCGGATTATTATAAAGTTCATTTTTCACTCATTGTCCTGCATAGTGGAGGTAGAGCAGCTGTCGCACTAACCGTTGTCTTTGAATGACCAAAGTACGGACTTCTATCTCCTTTCTCCGCTGCTCTATCTCTTTTCCGCGACGTGGAGCAAAGCGAAACCTTGTGTTTTTGTTGAGATGCTGCTTCAAAACTACAATCAAAATAAAGTGAAAAGTTCTCATGTGGTCTTCTATGTTGTAGCTGAAAAGAAAAGGTTTGTTGTGTTTTTTTCACCTATAGACATGAATATGTCACATTTGCCCCCTGTCCAATCAGAATGCTTCCCAACCCCCAGACCGAAAGCGGAATAAAGCCAAATAAACCCATTTTCCATGTAAACCTCTATTCGGAATTGCTATTTCCATGTAAACACGAAGCAGAATGCTTTAATTCCGAATAATTTAATTCGGAATAACTAATTCCGAAATAAAAAACATCTTGTAACCGTGGCCAGTGTTTTTTTCTGGTCTTACGCGAAAATATCTGAATCCAGCCGAAATTGAATGCCTCACTGCGTGAGTCGATATCACGTAAAATATCAGGAACAAACTAGAACACAAATGGTGTCACTGTCATTCTTGTCTGGTGAAGAAACACAAGAAATTACAGTAAAAATTAAATTAAAAAACAATCTATGCATCCGTCTCTGGGACTCCACATCCCACAATACAATGCGTGAAACATTTTTGACAATATCAATAAGAGAGTGTTTACAGTGGAGATCGAAACAAACTTTTGAGTGACAATTTTTCAAGCAAATACTCGTTGATTTATAAGTATGAGGCCTACACTATGTGGGCCTCAGAGTTCTGAAATGGGAAAAGCCAGCAGGATCAGAGATGGCTTGGGTAAACCAGGCTTTAAAGGGGACACATCATGCTAAATCCACTTTTTTAGCCCTGCATTTTGTTGTATATTTAGTGTTTAGAAGTACAGAAAAGTTCAAATTAGTCTTTTCAGGTGCTCCGTTGATATCTTTATATTCTGCTTTGGTCATATTTTTCAATCTGTTTTGATTTTTCGATTCTCTATTACGTTTTTTGAACAATAACGTCACAGTATTTGCAGTGGAACTGCCAAATTAGGACATCGACTCCAGGTCCAACACTTCGAGCAATCCGCCATTTTTATTTCTCGCTTTTATTTTGTAGTCCAAGCTCCAGGATGCCGAAGTTACGAGAGAATAAGTCAAAATGTTCGGTTGTTGGATGTAGTAACCCACACGCTTCATTACACCGTCTCCCAGCATCAGAACCTTTTCAAAGTGCCTGGTTGAGTTTTATTTTTTATGGAAATGTATCCACATCTGTGGGTAAGGTCATTTTTGTGTGCGCGAAGCACTTCAAGGATGACTGCTTCACCAGTATAAAGAAGGATTTGCCGAAAGGGGTCTATTCCTTCTATCTTTGGAGACGATGAACAGAGCACTTCGGTAAGCTGTAAATAACGCTAAAAAGTGTGATGATAAGACGTCCCTGTCATTGTTTTGTTAGCATTAGCAGTTGCACCGTCTTCATATGTTCGCGCTGTGTGCTCGTTTTAGATCCTTGATGATATGGCCTACGTGATTTAGTTTAAGTCTAAAGTTTTCATTAGTCATTTCATTTTTCTGTTTTTGTCTTTGAAAAGACTGTATTAAAATGCATTTCGTGACGTTAGCTTGACACTAGCGTTAGCTCGGTGCTTGTGTTAGCTCACTTGTTAGGGTTCTGCAGGTTCATCATCTTCATTTTCATCTCGCTCCGCTGGGTCCGACTCTGGCTCAAACATGTAAGGCTGGATGGACAAGTCTTCCGTTGTTGACATTTTGTAAATAACGTGTGAATAAACATTTTCTGCGCCGCTCGACAATTGTATCTCTTCTATCAAACTACAAAAATGGCCAAACAGGGTGGAGTTGAACCGAGTGTCACCTCTGCAACCTGGAGAGGGGGCGGGGTATAAAGTGTCTCATTTGCATTTAAAGAGACCGCACCAAAACAAGTTGCTCTCAGAAGCACATCAGAAAAGGGGTAGAAAAGGGGCCTGTGGAGCTATAATAATGAGGAATTCAGACCCAAGCATTGCAGTTCCGCTTTATATAGACCACAACTGTATGATTTATATGTAAAAAGGAAGGATTTAAATGCGTGATATGTCTCCTTTAACCTGTACGGCTGCTTCTTTTAAGCACACATTGATGAAATACACCAAACACCAAATAGAGTGAACAGCTACTTTTCTGCCAGTTTCCATAACCACAGACAACTTAACCATGCAGCAGAGCTGGCATGATCTTAAAGCAAGCTTTTCATTTGTTTTAATTGTGCCACTGGCTTCACACACTGCTGAGTCACTAAAGGTTTTTATTGCAACCCCTGTTTGATGCAGTTACGATGTGGTTTTCGCCTCTGGGCCCAAAGAGCTGCTCAAGAAGTTCCAGCAGGCCAAACACAAGGTGGTGTTTTCCTCTGAGAGTCTGATCTGGCCCGACAGACATTTGGAGGACAAACATCCCTATGTAAAGGAGGGGAACCGGTTCCTTGGTTCAGGGGGTACGTTCATTCCTGTACTGTGATCCATTTCATTGTTCTTTGACTCATGCTACTGATTGTATAGAGCTTAACCCCTGTCTATGTGTGAGATGGTTTCGCACCAATGTTTACTTAGATCAACTAGACTTGATTAACTTATGTTTGTCCAATCTTATTGATCTAAGTTTTTTTAAGGTAAACTCAACTTTTTGTCCTTTACATTGTAAACACTGTAGAAACCATTTTATTTAAAAATACCATGGCAATGCATGACATGTTTCCATGAATGTCACACTTCCTCAAGTAATCATTTTGTCACAGTTTGCCAAACATATCGACCTCCACAAGCATGTGGTTAATTATCTTCTAAATCGCCTCTTATTCTTACTAGTAATGTTTACATACAGTATAATAGTCTTTGTCATTTGGGTTGAGTTCCTTTTAAAGTCTTGATTTTACAGCTAAAATAATTTTTCAACTCCAGTTTTGATTTGATTGTGTGCCGTGATTCAAACATGAAATCAGGGCGATATATCAAAGACTCCCATACATACGTTTTAGAACCTTCTTTGTGAGGCTGCCATTCACACATGTAAACTACTTGCAAGACGCTGACATGGCACACACTTGTTTTTACTTCAGAGGATCACCAGGACCTCAGTTAGCCCTGGGCTGAACCATTAAAAACTCAACTTGGTTGTACTCGTCAGTGATGAAAGATGAAAGACTTTCCCCCACTGTGTGACAGGGTGGCAATGCGGCCAAAAGTATTGGGACACTCGCCTCTGGCACATGTTAAAGTACTTTATCTGGCCATTTATCTGAGATAATACCAATAGAGAATAAATGAAATTCCAGTACAAATAATTGAAGTTTTTCTTATAACCAAACTTTTTAATCATGTTGATCTTGATTCAATGATTTGCAGAAAAGTCAAAACAATATAAATGTATGTATGTGCCTAACACTGCCCTCTAGAGGGAGGAAAAGGCATGGCCTGGATCCTTAATGGTTATTAGTTGCAGTTTTGTCACAACTTGCAACACAGTAAACACACAATAAACATGCAAAAATATTTAAAAAATATTTATGTGGAAATTTTAAACTATCAACAATTTTAAAAGCTGACTAACAGTGAGAAAGCTGCTGCCAACTACCACTCAGCTCTCACTCTGAAACTGTTTAGTCAGCCCTGTCTAATGTTGCTCCTGATGGCATCGCTGTCTGCAGGATTCATTGGTTATCTTCCAAACATCAAAAAGATGGTTGCTGACTGGACAGGAGAGGACAACACAAGTGACCAGCTCTTCTTCACCAGAACTTACATTGATTCAGACAAAAGAGTGAGAAGTCTTTGTTTCTCTTCATGTCGTTGTACAAATATATATGGATGTTTTTTGATGGACAGTTTTCATCTACAGTATATTTCAGAAAACAAAGTCTGGTAACGATTTGTTTCACTTTAAAGACCTTCCAGTAGCTCAGTGGGACACAAAGCTCCTGTTCTCAGCAGGCTTTTAATTTGAAACATGTGTGTCAACAGCATAACATTAACCAAAGAACAACAGAGTAGATCGGACATTGTGTAATGAGAAAAAGAAAAAGAAAGTAAGGACTTGTTACATCTTAATAAGTTACTTTAAAAATCTGATTTGTTTTCAAGCCTGAATGTACTATGTGAGCTAAATGCCAGCATTTGAGTTTCCTAAAGCAAGTTTGTTTCCTTAGCCTTAAGTGTTTAATCCATATGTGTCTAGTTTTCTGTTAGTAACAAGCACCCTTTATTAATGTTTTCTTGTTTTAGAAATCTATAAATATTACTTTGGACACCAAGTGCAGATTGTTCCAGAACCTTCACGGTGCTCTGGGTGAGTGAAAATGTTTTTTCCACTTTTTTGACTGCATTTATACAAAAAATCATCCAGAATGCTACATGAACACAGTTCTGAATTGGCTACATAGACAATGAACGCTTAGGTCCCTTTTTTACAGAATAATTATTTGTTTTATGTCTGAATTAGTTTTCAATGAAGTTGTTCACGTTCAAAAGGAGCACTGTAAATATTCTCAAATGTTTGTAGCCAAAATGTTGTAATAATAATAATAATAATAATAATAATAATAATAATAATAATTCATCAATTTTATATCGTGCTTTTGTATATATTATTATCCAGTCTATACCTGGTGGACTAAAGAAGAGCTGATATCCCTGCAGGAAATTAAAGAAACAAAGGTATTATAATAAAGAGTTAAAGCAAACAAATCCATTTGTAGTATTTCATTCCCTCATCCAATGAGAATCGAATCGATAAGCAGTATTGATAATGGAATCGGAATTGCTAAATTTCGTTCCGAGCATTTCTGGATGTTTTTGCTGTTCTCTCACTGGAGTTCCCTGTCAGGTGTTCAGACATGCAGCAAACAGGTCAAATCCACTTTGTTCAACATTTTTACCTCAATATAACTAACAATAACCAGTTTGATGCTGTCCTCACTAATTCGTGTGAAGATATTACTTACATAGTTTTTCCTTATACACACAGCGACATAAAACTGAAAAAGTAATCAGATTACAAATGGAGCAGGATACATTTGTGTCCGTATAAAGAAGTGGGCCAATCTCCATGAAGTAAACCCTTATTCTTTCCATTATTATAAAACTGGGCTAATGGAACTTTAAAGCAGAAGTCTTACATTTCAGTCGTGAGGAAAGCAGGCGACACATTAAAGGTAAACACCTGTTAGTGTGACTCAGCGGTTGATCAGACATGCATAATATATTTCATCCAGTTATTGATTTTTCCAGTTTATTTCAGCCTTTGGTTTTTGTTGCACAGAATCGTAGAGAAAAAAAATCAGGTCTGGGTTCTTCACGTGGTGCAGAAATGAGATCAGCTTCTCTCTCTAATGACACGCTTTCCTAGAGCCTGAAATCCATCCTTCCACTGATTCAGTTATTAGGCCTTGTAAACAGTCTGTTGCTAGGTAACCAACGCTGGCTTTGCTGTGTCTGAACACCGTCGTAGATCTTCCCTCAGCTGAAGAACTCCGTTAACAAACTCTGTTCTTCCTGTGTGTGTGTGCATGTGTGTGAGTGTGACTAGCACAAACGCCAAAGATTGCAGTGTATCTGCTCAGTGATGGGACGCTGCTGGTCAGTGAGTGTCTGTGGTGGTTTCATCCCCTCCTCTCTTACCAACACGCGGTGGTGTGGTCATGTGACCAGAGCAGTGTGTGTGACTCCTAATGAGCTTCTGGCTGAGGGTGGAAAGGAGACCTCGTGGTAATCTGGTCGTCTAATTTGTTAAAAAATTTGTTTAAAAAAAAAAAAAATTTGTGTGTGTGTCATTGATAATGAGATTAAACAAAGTTGTTTTCACTAAAAAAAAAATTATCAATTCCCATCCCAAGAGGTTTTTATCCAAAGTGACGTACAGCACGAACAGTTAGGGTTAAGGGACTTGCTCAACATCCCACAGTGATGGCCCAGGTTGGATTTGAACCAATGACCCTCCGATTACAAGCCTGTTTCCTTGACCCCGGTGGTGGCGTACTCAGTGACATGCAAACATTGTGGAGACACGCAACTTTGTGAAATCAAAAAACAAACCCCATGATTTGTAGCACTGAAAATAAAACTTCATTGTGCTGTTACTCAGATATATTTTCAGTCGGTCTAGCAACTCGAGTTGCTCATGAAATTAATACCAACTAAAACACTTTTATTGAAAAATTAGCCTCAATCTGATGTCATAAAAAAAGTTCATAATTAATTTACAAATTTAAAACTTTAATAAAACAGAACCTGTGGTTGAAAACTTTTAGTTTGAGCTCAGACATACATATCTAAAAAATATCCTTCAAATAAAGCAGCTCAAAGGAGATAAAAAGAGTTATTTCATAACTGGAATATATTTAACAACATGTTAGTAACGTGCGACAGAGGCGGTGGTCATTGAAGCTCTGTGATATAAATGTTCTTTATATTTCAGGTGTTCTCCTATAATGAAACGTAGCATCATGGTAACAAAGAGAGCGTAGCATTTCATGTCTCTCAGTGCTAATGCAATATCTTTAAGTGGTTGAACTAATACAAATGGGGTTTTCTACACTCTGAAACTGGGTACCTACCTGTATCATGTGAAATGTAGGTTAAAAGTTCAGATACATCACTTGTCAATACAGGTAATGATGTCAATAAGGGAATGATGTTTGTTAAACATTGAAGTGTACAGCTTTAATCTAATTACTCTCTAATTTAAAAGAGACACACTAAAAGAAATGAAGAAAAACAATGTGGTGGTCAATAACAATTTTTTAGATCAAGCAGAGGGAAAAAAAGACCACAATTTATTTTCTTGGTTTCTTCTAGTGTTTCTTAAAGCCAGAACGTTGCCATTTTAAATGACTTTAGTTTTGTGGCTTTTCTGTGATCTACGTATATTCTGCAAAATGAAACATCCTCCAAGATCCTTTACACCTCCTCCAAAGGCAGATTGAGTTACTAAAGGCAAGTCATGTACAGACCGTAGAGGCTATTCCGCACAGGGGGCTCTTTCTGCTCTTTTTTTAACAACTGTCTTTTGAGGAATCACTGCAGGTTTAGACTTGTACTAAAATCTGTTCATTCCTGCTTCTTTTGCACAAACTCCAACGAGGTAATTTGTCACTTGCCTGTGGGATGGATGTGTGTTTGACAGCAGAATCCAGAGGCATGAATGAATGTTCGTTAAGGTTTAATATGGGATTTAGAAATGTAATCTCAATACATGATCAGTGGTTGTCATGACAAGTTTAACAAGCTCAACTAAACTCACAATTCTTTTGAACAAATACGCACACAATTGAAAGGTTTATAGCCACAAAAATGTTTTTAATTTGATTCAAATAGTTAAACATGTGCTTAGTTACTCTATATAGATTTTATTGTACAAAAGTGTTTGATTTTTTTTGGACACAGATTGATGTTGTTTGGTTTCATCCCTCCTCTGTCCTGATTGCCACACTACAACATAATCTTACAGTGTCTCATGTATTCCAGTTGTGAAGTGCTGAAGCTTAACCCAGCATATCCAGGGTGGAAGTAATGATTCACACGCTGTGCATTTTAGAGCTAGGAAAAAGCTTTAGTCTTTATATCTTACATTTCTTATTAGTTATTCTCATCAATTGTGATGCTTTGTTAAAGTACGGTTGGTGTGGTTGAGTTGATCCTAGGGCTGCTCGATTATAGAACAATTAATAATCACAATTATTTTAGTCACATTTGAAATCACGATTATTTGTCAACGAAAAAGTTATTTATTTTTTGTACAAAAAAAACATAAAATATATTCTTTAAACATAAATAAAATCCTTCAAACACTAAAAACAAGTATGTTCACTTTTGCACAAAACAAAACACTTGTTGCACGTGATGTGTTTTTGCTCTAGGTCTTCATCATCAAACCCAAAGTGTTCCCATAGAAGAGAATTTGACTTGCCACTTGTTTACCAAGTGTTTTTGCTGCGTTTCTTCTGCCATGTTTCAAGACCACTAGCAACAACTTTCCTCATGTTAGCCTGTAGGCTAGCTTTAGCTTTGAGAGGGGCGGGGCAGAGGGGAGGAGCTTGCATGTGCGTGGATTAAACAACTCAAAGTTAGTATTAATAACAGGTGTGCCAAGCCTTATTTTTTGTAGATATCCGAAATAGTGTTTGTTTTATTTAGCGAATAAATAAAACACTTTTTTTTTTATAATCATTTTTTCTGGATTATGTTATTTTTGTAATCGTTGAGTGTAATAATTGAAATTGTAATCAAATTTCAATTAATTGAGCAGCCCTAGTTGATCCATAAACAACGTTTATTTGACGCAAAAAATTATTGGAGGAACTCAGGAGCAGGGATGTGGCAAATAAACCAAAACACAATAACACAAAAAATATTATAAAGATAAATTTATCATTCATACAAATCAATAAATGGTACCAAATGACAAGTATAAAACAAAACAACATGGAAAGTGCACAGGCAGCAAAGACATGCCAAGTTTAGCAACCACTAGCTCTGCTATGCAAAGAAAGATTAGTAGTTATTAGCAACACCTGGGAATGGGGTATAGAGGGCGGAGTCAGGGCAGAGCTAGGGAGGAGCTCTAAGGAAAGCTGGGCAGACCAGAAGAACCCCCCCCCCCCCCCCCCACACACACACACACACACAGACAAACAAACAAACAGACAGACAGACAGAGTGGAAAGACATTTAAAAGAAACAGGAAACTAAAACAACACAATAAAATCCCTAAACCTGAACAGGAGTTCTCATAATTTATTAAAATAACAGCATGTAGTTCATTCACATAGCTATGCTAAGCTGCAGTGTGTGTGTGTGTGTGTGTGTGATTCCAGATGAAGTGGTGCTGAAGTTTGAGGAAGGACGGGTGCGAGCCCGAAACGTGCTTTATGATACCCTACCTGTCATCATCCATGGCAATGGACCTACAAAGGTACTGACTTTACAGCCAAAGCTTAGGGTTATGTGTTAGCGACAGTGTCATGACACTTAGCATCTTGTTTATTTCTATTTTGTGCTAAACCCAAACTGGTAGCTTAATGTTTAGCAATGGGCTGTTTAGCCTGAGCTAACTATTTAAAGATGAACTAAGACCTGACGTGCGTCTAGGCTTGAAATTCAAAAAATGCCTTGATTATAGGCGTTGCTCCTGTAGCAGTTAAGACATGCCCAGTCTATACTATGAAATCAGTCAACCTCTTTATTCACAATTCTCTCAATCCAACCTACACACCACAGATTGCAGAGTCCACAGGTGCAAGTTTTTATTGGAGTACAAAAGAGATTATACATTTATTTAAAAAAAAAAAAAAAAAGTTTATAAATTAATTTATAAAATGTAAATAAAGCGGTATGGTAATAAATATATAAAGGTAAGAAATGGCGTAGTCTGATATAAGTGGATTTTTAAATCCATGTAAACAATAGGCTAGAATTCAATTATCGATTAACACACTCACGCAGTTGAGCTATTAGTGCATATACGCACATAATGATTGGAATCAGACAAGGCGTTCTGCACAAGAACCACTTTTTCTCGCACGACTGTCCAACAGGAGAAGAAGGAGATTGATGGTGGGTGAGAAGCAGAAGAAGGACTTTTGAATGAATGAGGAAACTAATTTCATGCTGCTACAGTTAAAGGAATTGAACATCTGAATATTACAATGATGGGAGGAAAACATGGAAAAGAAGAAGAGATTTTCATTAATTGTTATCTTCCTCTACTACTACTTCAATACGCACTTCAATACTGCGCCACCTATTGAGGCGGAGTCAGACAGAGATTGTCAGGAGTTGGGTTTTCTCTCCTTCATCAGAATCAGAATCATCTTTATTGACCATGTATGTTTAACACACAAGGAATTTGACTAAAGTGGACTGTGCTCTCTCTGAACAATGTAAACATTAATAACAATCTACTAAAATTATAAACAGTAATTAAAGACTAATATGGATAATATAATAGGATAATAGTGCAGTGGTGAGTCGTGCAAAAGGATGATGAAGTAAACATGAGGAAGTTTATTTTCCAGTATTTATATTGCAGAGTGTGCATAGATGAACATTTAAATTAAATAATAAATTAAATAATATACGTATATGTACATTCACAGTGACAGTTTAGTTCCAGGGTTATTTCACAGCAACAGGTCTGACACTCTTTCACTGTTTAGCGTTCATCAGAGTGACAGTCTGTATAATCAGACATGACTAGAGGCTCATAATTGATTTGGGAGCATCGGTCGATAGTTGTGTGCATGCAAACGCACTGATGGTAATCTATTTTCTACTTACAGTGATGTTATTATCTCCTCACTAGTGTTGTCCTGCTGTACAATTTATTTCCAGCTCCAGATCAACTACCTTGGTAACTACATCCCCAACACATGGACCTTTGAGACCGGATGCACAGTGTGTCATGAGAATCTTCGTTCACTCTCAGCTCTTAAGGTCAGTTTGTAATACACTTTTCTCTTGACAACATGGTCGAATCAAGTTGACAATCACATCATCAAGAAAGAAAGACCAAGTTGGAATCTAAGCCTATAGTTAATGGAGGAAGATATTATTGAATCTAAAGTGGTGTTATTTTTGCTCCAACAGGAACCTGAATACCCCCTAGTGATGATTGGGATCTTCATCCAACAGCCGACTCCCTTTGTCACTGTGTTCTTTGAACGCTTGCTAACGCTGAAGTACCCAAAGAACAGGCTGAACTTATTCATTTACAACCAGGTAAACAAATGCTATCGAATGAAAAGAATAACATCAACACACTCCTGTGCAAAATACATTTTATTAAAATTTAATTTGATGGTGTTTGATATAGGGGTGCACGGTGGCATAGTGGTGGTTACCACATACGCCTCAAAGCCAGCAAGATCAGGTTTAGGTTCAAGTGACTTTATTTGTATCCATAGATAAATTTGCTTTGCGGTTCAAGCCCTGGGGTGGCCACTTGGGTCCGTTCTGTGCCTTCTGTGTGGGGTTTGCATGTTCTCCCCGTGCTTGTGTGTTTTTTTTTTGGGGGGTACTTGTTCAGGTTTTAATGGGCTAGATTGATGTTGTCGGTCCATGGGTGGTAAAATTGATCAACCTTTCACTTCAATCTGGCTCGGTCTCCAGCTTCTTTCAACATGCTGTGGTGAATCTCTTTCTTAAAAAGCCTCATCTTGATCCGGTGGAGCCTATAAAGTACCGGCCCATATCAAAACTTCCCTTCATGTCAAAAATCATGGAAAAAGTGGTGGCTGAACAGCTCATCTCATTTTTGGAACAGCATGATTTTTATGATAAATATCAATCTGGTTTTAGGGAAATCTACTCCACTGAAACTGCTCTTGTGAAAGTTTCCAGTGACGTGATGTTGGCTGCTGACTCTGGTCAATACACAGTTTTGGTTTTACTCGATCTGACATCTGCCTTTGATACTGTAGATCACGATATACTGATTGATCAACTCAAATTTGAGATGGGGTTTTCTGGGGCTGTGCTCCAGTGGTTTACTTCATATATAAATTGAATAACTTTTAATGTTGCTATCAATGATGTAATGTCTAATGTGTACAACCTGTCATGTGGTGTAGCCCAGGGCTCTGTTCTGGGGCCTGTTTTGTTTTTATTGTACCTGGTGCCTCTTGGTCGGTTGATCCGTCGTTTTGAAAATGTGTCTTATCATTTCTATGCAGATGATATTGCTCCTTCAGTGACTCAGAGTTTCACTTTTTATGTGAGTTCATTCATTGTATATCTTCAAATAAGTTCTAACAAAACGGAAACTCTGATAATCGCTCCCGATAAAAAGATCCCCATGATTAAGAATGCCCTTGGTGCTCTGGGCTCATCAGTGAAAACCAGCCTCAGAAACCTTGAGGTTGTGTTTGATCAGTCAATGTCTTTGAGGGGTCACTGTCGTCAACTGACCAATAACTGTTTTTATCACCTGAGAATTATCTCTAAAGTGAGAAATTTGTTGTCAGAATCGGATCTCGAAATGATCATCCACGCGTTCATATCGTCTCGCATTGATTATTGTAATTCTGTCTTTGCTTGTTTCAACATCTACTCTAAATTAACAGACTTTTAACCGATGCACCCAGAACAGCCCACATTACCCCCATTTTATCAACTCTTCATTGGCTTCCAGTCAAATTTTGCATGAAGTTTAAAATTAAAGAGAGAAAAATAAGATTGAAGTTTTTGATCTCAAATTTGGAGAGAAAAAAAAATGTCTTCCAGTAAATAGTTTCCTATGTTTCCGGGGCCTTCTGAGATACATCAGACAGTAAACCTATTTGTGTTTCTATCCTTCAGGAAGCTCATCATGAACCTCATGTCAGCACCTTCCTGGATAAACATGGAAGCCTTTATCAGAATGTCAAGTCCATCGGACCTGATGAAGAAATGGACAAGGCAGCCGCTTACAACCTGTATTTGTAAGTACAGTGCAATGAAGGTCTGTGTGAAAAACAACTTAATGGGAAAACAAATAAGATTTATTTCTGTAATGCAGTTTCAGTTTAAATTTATTCACCTGTTTTTTATACCAACTTACTCCTGCGCTCAGGCTCGTGGGGGTGATACAGGAATCATCTTCAGATTAAGCTGTTAGGGTTTGATTCAGTGTCTGTGTGTCCGACACTGAACTCTACATCACTCTCAATCGCATTACATTCTTGAATAACAGCTCTGTCAACATTTAGGTGTGGATGTGAGCGTGAATGTGTAAATAAATATGGCTGATTGCATAAAATACTTTGAAAACTATACATTTACAAATCCAACCACGTTCCTTTCTCAAAGATGATGTTTCCCATTGTCCTTCCACTTTGTACTGTTGTCCTCTTAAACCAATTTTAGGAGCAATCTCAGACATTTTCTCTGCTTGATGCATGCTACTAACTTGACCCTTCTGAAACAGATTTAAGGGATACTCAGGTCAAATGACAAAGACAGCTGAAATGACTATAACTGTGTAAACTTTACTCGTGGGAATGAGAAGCGATTTAGAAGCTACAAATGCAATAAAAAGCACTTTAAATGCCTGCATGTTGACAAACTGATGGAGTGATTATCCAACAAAGTCACGTAACTCAAATTGATTTTATGATGCCAAAGGCATCTAATGGTTCCTATGGTAGCGTGGACTTTTTTGGGTGCCTTCCTTTTTAGCTGAAAGGCATGCGTGGCATCTGCAGTAAAATGGTTGATAGTGGCATCCAAATGCCGTGCCATGCACCGCTAGTTTCAAAGTCCGATTTGTAGTTTCCTGTGGCTTCATTTATAAAGCAATGCATGGGATCCGTACTAGAAGAGTGAAAATGTGCTTCGCCAAAAAAATAATCTGATTTATGAAAATAAATCCCTTTATTCACTTTATAAAGCACAGTTCACCCTAAACTTTGCACAGGTGAAATAACTTCATATTTGCCCCCTACACATCCATCCATCCATCCATCCATCCATCCATCCGTCCATTTTCAGACCCACTTATTCCTGTTTGTCAGGGTCTGCCGGTGCCAACCTACACATCCACATTCTACAATGAATGGTCAATACAAATGACCTCATGAATGGCTTTTGCACATAAACAAGCCTACTGTCCAATTGGATTTTAATGCTCCATTCCAACTCTTTTGCTTATACACCACCTCACTTGGTGCAGTGATCCACTCCCATGGCTCCGCTAACACTGCTATGCCGATGACACTCAGCTTTTCTTGTCTTTTCCACCTGATGAGACACAGGTCTCAGCTCGGATATCAGCATCTGTGGCTAATATTTCCACATGACTAGAGGAAAAACACCATCAACTAAATCTGTCCAAGACTGAGCTTAATGTCTTTTAAGCTTGTCCCTCAGTTCAACCACAGGTCAGTGCCTGGCTTGAATCCAATCTACTTGTGCACGCAAACTCTGCCAGAAATCTGGGTGTTATCATTGATGACCCGTTGACCTTTAAGGTTCATGTGGCTGAATTTCTCAGTTTTGTTGATATGTCCTATATAACATCAGAAGGATCAGACTCTACCTGACACAACAGGCCACACAGTTTCTGGTACAGGCCCTTGTGATCTCACATTAACTACCGCAACTCCCTTCAGGCAGCCCTCCACACATTTAACCCTCTGCAAATGTTCCAGAATGCAGCAGCACGTCTGGTCTTTAACCAGCCCAAAACAGCACATGTCACCCCGCTGTGCTGTTACTTTCTCTCTACTGGCTTCCAGTGGTAGCTCAAATCAAATTCAAAAACCTTACTTTGGCTTACAAAACAGTGACAGGTTTGGTTAAAGGTGTGGTCCGCAATATTGGAAAGCTAGCAGCTAGCCTGATTTGAGCTAGCAGGACCTCCTCTAAGCTCCACCTCCTCCCCCTCCCATATCCTCCTGAAGCATAACAAATACTTACCTGTCCAATGGAAGAGTAGCCCTGACGTGACGTCAGCATGACATGCGAGCGCTGATTGACTGAAATCTCCAAAACGACGATGGCCATATAAAGGCATATCATATTTATTTGAAGACTAAAAGTTGATATAAATGCATGTGTGTGTGTGTGTGCCTGCCTGTTTGTGTGGGTAATAGTGTATAATGTATCTTTCCTTCTTCTCAGTGACATGTGTCGGAACAATGAAGACTGTGACTACCTGTTCAGCTTGGACATTGAAGTGGTCATAAAGAATGAAGACATACTGAAAATCCTCATAGAATATAACCTGTAAGTACATTTTCTCCACTTGTAACACTCTGCTTTGCACAGATGTGTTTCCATTTCTGTATGTAGATCATTCTGTCACAATGATTAATATGTGTCCTCTCAGTTGCCATACTTGTTGGCAGTGCGCATGCTCCACCTGTTTGTTTATCTTCCCTCGCAAGTAGTTCCACGGATACAGCCGCGTTGTGAAGTTGTCATTAAACCAACTAAATACTTATCATGGGCTCCTCACACATTTCTACACTGTAGAACCAGCTCATTTTAATCTTTTAGTTTTTCTATTATGAATAGTACAAACAGCAACAAAAGGAGAAATAATAACACGTCTCTTTTTGACTTCCAGTCCAATTGTAGCACCCATGATAACTCGAATTGGTCGACTGTGGAGTAACTTCTGGGGAGCTCTCAGTGCAGATGGATACTACGCCAGGTCTGAGGACTATGTGGACATAGTTCAGGAGCGGAGAGTGTAAGTGGCTGAACTGGAACCTGAAACCACACACACCTCAAAACCTTACAATAAAACCAACTAACATAGGGTTGCACCTCTTGCATCGTTTCTTTTCCCTCCTCTTTAGCACTACTTCTGTGTTTTTCTGTAGGTTTGCCTAAACACATAATGCAAAAGATTCTCCTCTTCATGAGTAACGGTGAAACAAGAACAGAGTGATGGAATTAGTCAGATGCTTACAGTAGAAACAGTAAAACAAGCAACTGTTTTACATTAAAAGAAGGGATGACTAGGAGTTTGTTTTAGTAGCAGTCCTCTCAGAAAACTTTGGCTATTTTTGGAGAACATTTTCTTCTTTTAGAAAAAATAAAGTCCCACCTCTCAAAGAGCTGCTATTCTCTCTTTTTAGGAATGTACAATCCCTCTCCTTATGGTAGCTGCTTGTGGTATGCAAATTTCTTAAAGAGTGTGTTGGTTTTCAGGGGTGTGTGGAATGTTCCATATGTATCCAATGTGTACCTGGTAAAGGCCAGCCTCCTAAGGTCAGAGCTACAGGAGTTTGACCTCTTTACCTCCAAAATCTTAGACCCTGACATGGCGTTCTGCCACAATGTGCGCAGAAAGGTGAGTAAATCATTAAGCATGTCAGGTCTTACACATATAGATGGAAATTAGGCCCATGATAATATTGTTTAAACTGTGATTCTCTTCCCAGGGTATCTTCATGTATGTCACTAACCAGCACACCTTTGGCCGCATCCTGTCAACAGAAAACTACCAGACCACACATCTGCACAATGACCTGTGGCAGATCTTTGAAAACCCAGTGGTAGGACTGCCTTATAGAATCTGCTGATTCAGTTTACTGTGGTTACAAACAGTTGTAGCCCTTTATAGGTGACAAGTGGCAGAGCCAGATTATTTATCTAGGGGTGGCCAGCCACCGGACGGAGAGCATTGCCCACACAGGAGACGGAATAACTCATTCTCTTTTATATGTGTGTGACCAAGGAATAATTTATGGTGACCAGTGCTACCGTTGTTCCCCCCCTGTAGTCTACTGATAATTCTATTGATAACTAGTTTTATCATGAATGAGATTATTATTAAGTGGCTCCACTATGTGGTTGTTTACTCACAATGGTAAACAGTTAATTTTTTCTATTTCAAAGGTTTAAGTCACTGGGTTTTAGGATTTTAATTTGGTCTTTAAAGCTGCAGTTTGTTTAATCCTCTCTTCGGTCTGTTTTGAAACCGGAACCAAAACTGAACCTCCCTTACTGGTATTGTTTCTGAACTCTTAGTGACTTTTTTCTCAATATAGACTAGTGACAAATGTATGGACTTTATCTTGTGTTATTGGTGATTTTTCTGGTGTTTTAGAGACTCTAACATGAACGCACGTAACTGTCCGGAGCAACGCAGCTGCTGCCATTAGCTTGTACCCCAGAGAGCACACAGAGGCGGCTGTGATCACTGCTGACTACCGCTCTGAGTGGACTGACAACCATCACTCCGCTTCCAGACTATAGAATTAGTTTACCTTGAATAAGCTATACTTTTACTACCAAGGGTACCTGAACGCCCGTCGACCTGTAGAAAGATCTCTGATTGGCTGACATCCAGCGTCACGCTCCTGGATTTATAACCCTCATTTATAGAGCGCAGGAGACGGAGAATAGCTTCACTGTCCACTCAGAACACTTTGACTAAAATATGCTCAAAGATGATTATGGATTTTTGACCAAATGGTGCCAAAAAAAAAAAGTTACAAATTGCAGCTTTAAGGGATATCCCAAGTGTCAGTTAGAGGGGCTACAGTCATTGTTTTAGGCATCAATATGGTGGGACGAAGTGCTTTGTTTAATCATTTGGATCAAGCAGTTCTAAACATCGATGTTAATAGTCAAATTCATGTTCACTGCATAAAGTATTCTTCAGATGTCTTTAAAGCCTAATATTGATGATTTGATTGGGGGCCGATGACATGCGATATGCAGAACATAAGTGTAAAATTTAGGACAGGCCGGTGGGTGATGGTAAAATATGTCGTCTTTAATCCTTAAAGAATTAATAATGTCTTTCTTGTGCATCTGTGTGATCTGTTTGACTGTGTAATGTTTGATTCTTCCAGGACTGGCAGGAGCGTTACATTCATGAGAACTACACCCTAATCATGAAGAACAAGCTGATTGAAACCGTAAGTCTGAGCACCAGCACACCTTGGATTCATTCATTTAAAGCTGATAGGGACGTTCATTTTTTTAATTACCATACAGTAGATCAAATAATCGCATATGATTTGCTCAAAAAGATGTTAAAAGTTAAAATTGCCACTTTAATTTACATTATCAGAAAAGTTTTGTACGTTGCAATGTGGGATGTGGAGTCCAGTAGATGAATTCAGAGAGTATGGCTGTGTCCGAATATTCCCTCCTATCTCCTTTCCTATCCACTGTTCCTTCACTCCCGGAAGTGTTTAAGTGGTGGCCGTGATAAAGAGTGTCCGAGTTCTCTTTAAGCTCAGGAAAAGAGGCTCAATACTTCCTTTTTTTTTTTAGCTTTTTTAGCCGAGAAAACACTGATGCATCCTTTGCCAAAAGATACGAGATAATGCTGACCCACAATTCCTTGCAGCGACAACATTTAAAGGGAAATGCACACCCGACCGTTTACGGAAACTCACGATGACCGTACCAATGCAATAATATGCCTTGAACCACTTTAAATGAATAATCTAAAACCCATATCTTATTATATGTAAGACATATTATTATATTATAACTGGCATAAAACAGACATTCTGTGGTTCAATGAAGAGGGATCAGAGACATTTTTACTCACATTTATTCAACATAAATATTTGTGAGTGGAAGGTGAGTGCGAGCAACCATTTTCAATGTGACGTTCTTTTGGTTTCACTTTTGTTCCTCGTAGTCTGGTAGCCTCTTTTCCTTTGATTTACATTCAAACCGTGTGATTTTTTTTTTAGATTATATCAGCGGAAAGTGTTATAAATGCGCCTTTAGGAGTCAATTTTTGGAAATTCGTAGTTTTTTCACCACGGCAGACATCACTAACCTTCGCGGCCGTCAGATTATTACGTCACCTAGTGGAAGTGTGTCTGATTGTCAAAAGAAATGTGATGGCCTTTTCCTTACTCCTCTCCTTAACCCTGTGACGTTTTCCACAGGGTTAAGGAAAGGTGGATAGGAAAGGAGATAGGAGGGACTATTCGGATGCAGCCTGTTTTTTTTTTTTTACTTCATTCTTTAAGAGATTCCTGGTGTTTGCACCCAAGTGTCACAAAAGTGATTTCCCAACACGTTTCTGGTGTTTTTACGGCTTGAAAGTTGCGGCAAAATTGAATGTCTCACGGCGTGAGGTGAAATCCCAGGAAGAAACTAGAACAAATCTAATCACGGTCCTTCTTGTCTGGCAAAGAAATGCACAAAACAGTGATAAGAATGAAGTTAAAGCACTTCTATACATCTGTCTACGGGACTCAAGTCCACATCCCATAATGCAATGTGTGAAACCTTTCTGACAAATTGAGTGTTTACAGTCAAGTTCAAAACAAACTTTAGACATAGGAATGATCTTAACATTAGTGATATTAATTTAAAAAATACATATTAAACCAACAGTCTCAGGCTGCTTAGTTGTGATGTGATTTACTAATAATTAATTTACCTCTCTTCTTCTCTCCTCCAGCCCTGTCCTGACGTTTACTGGTTCCCACTTTTTTCCGATGTTGCATGTAACCACATTGTTGAAGAAATGGAGAACTTTGGGGAATGGTCTGGAGGGGCCAACACTGTATGTTACCACATTCATTCATGCATTGGGTTGGGTGGGTTTATTCTGAAACAATGCATGGTCGGCCCATGTGCTCAGCATAGATAAGACATAATGTTATTAAGAAAAACAAAGGACATACTGTATGTCTACATCATTAACCAAGCACTTCCACTTTTCCTAAGCCTTCCTCAGATAAATATTACTTTTTTTAATCACAAATGTGCTACTCAGATGTGTTTTTGTTACTGGTTCTAATCATCCGCTTTAATTAATGCACTGGGGAGAATTTTTTAATGTAGCCAAGTCCGACACTTGCACAGCAGTGCTTGAGTCATGTTTTCTCTTCTTTATTAGGACAAAAGAATCCAAGGTGGCTACGAGAACGTTCCCACCATTGACATCCACATGAATCAAATCAACTATGAAAAGGAATGGCAAAAGTTCCTTGTGGAGTACGTCGCACCGATAACAGAGAAGATGTACCCTGGTTACTACACCAAGGTAAGCCCTCTGCTCATCTTCTATTAAAAAAAGTCTCATGTTATAAACAAAGTAACTGTGTTCTTCTGTAGTAGTTTGTCTTCTTCTCCCTCCACTCTTTCTGTCTGACCATGGAAACACTCATGTGTGAGTTCTAAGTTGTTATCTGGTCACAGCAAGTTCTATTTAAAGGAGCATAGGGCAGGATTTGAGAAAAAATAAACATTCATGTTAAGTTTTTTTTTAATGCTAATGAGTGATGAAGCATTCTAAACCAAAGAGAATGAGTCCACATACATTTCTACCTATTGTCTTGAACAGATTGTGTGCTACATTTTGTACTGCTGGTCAGGGTGTGAATTTAGCGTCCAGTTCTGCAGACGTGGAATGAAATGACGCTGATGGTGACGTCAAATGACCATGGTGCGCGTTTTCGACGGCTTGGAAAGGCGTCCCACTACCGGAAATAAAGAAGAATGAGAAGAAGACGTCTTGGAGACTGAAAGAAAACTAGCACGGTGGACTAAACTACTGTTTGGTTCTACAGATGTACGCAGAGGCATGTGCACAAGTCTTGCAGTAAACAGTCACATGAACGGCGAGTAAATAAATAACCGTGTCACAGCTCGAGTGCGGATCGGGCTGCATTTTCTCGTCCGAGTCTGACTCGACAGTAAAAACTTATTCTTTTTTCAAAGAAACGACATATTTACGCTTGTTTGTGGTAAGCAGTGATTTTATTAACAAACAACTGTTAATGTCAACATCAGATCAGCACACAGGTCACAAGCGAAAGTGAAGCACAAAGACACAAGAGACCCATTGGATCTATTTACATAATCCATCTATCAAAGATAATCTATGTTGTTGTGCAGAAAAAGGAATGTTTCAACAGTGTATTCCATTATAATTGTCCTCTGCTCCATTCTCCCTCCACCATGAATCACAGCTCTTACTGTTACAGATAAAGTTGCATTCTTCATCCTTCTACATCAGCTGTGGCTCCTGCAGCAGGAAAGGAAGAATGCTGAGCGCAAACGACACTATGTGACCGAACCCGAACGTCACTTCTAAATATCTGTTTGAACCTGATCCCGTCCGGTGCCGTTGGGTCCCATCACCGTTCGGTCGGGTATCCATCCTTTATCCACAGTATCAGCTTCGTGAAAAACAATCAGTTGAAGCGCGCTCCCATTGTGGCTTGGCTGATGGCTGCAGTTACACTAATCACCGTGGTGTCACTATGGAGTCTGATTTCCAGGTCCTGTCCTATGCTCCTTTAAACCACTCTGATGAGAGCAAATGTTCATAGCCTCTTGTGTTATTTTTCCAGGTTTTAATTAAGTTTTGTTGTTAAGGCTTCTCTTTTTTTAAGAGTTGTGCTCGTTCAGTGGATTCCAAATTTTTGCTGTTGGGCCCCTTTCTTAAGAGTGAGGAATATTTCAACAAAGTAGGTAAAAAATGTAGCCTTTATTGAAAAAGGTACAAATTGTTACCATTCTTCTTCAAAACCTGTAAAAATAACATAAAATGTGCAATTACATATTTAAGAAGATTAATAATATAATCCCGCACATGACCCTGAAATACAACAGAGGGTCTGAAAATGGATGGATGGATAATATATATATATATATATATATATATATAGATATATATATATAGATATATTTTTTTTTTTTTTTAATTTTGCATGCTCATTGTTCAGGCAAGCCATTCCAGTGCCGCATACCCCCACCCTTACCCCTTTCTCACAATGTCACGTCCCCCTAGTGGACACAACCCCAGTCTGGAAACCACTGGTATTTAATGTGCATAAGACTAAGTGTAGGTTGTACAATACACTTACCTTTTTTTATTTTTCTTGAAAAGGCAGCAATGATTTCTTTAAGAAAAATGTATAATGTGAGAATGAATAACAAATATATCATGTTTTCATGACTTCTAAAGTGTACGCACACCCTGGTTTGGAATCTCTGCTATAGAGTAATACACAGGTATTACATACCTGTGAGCAAGCTACAGTATGTTTCTACATTTTCTCGCAGTGAAAGTACCATCAAACTCCTGTAAACAGGAGCTGCTTTAGGGAAATGGGCATCAGGGAAACCCCCCCTATTTTGAAAACCACTGTAATCCCATACATACTGTTCATGACTAAACAGGGTTACCTGAAGTATAAGAGGTGCATTCTTCTGTAGAAGTGAGTCCTACTTTTAGGTTGAGGGTTTAATCATGTTCATTATACACTCAACAACAATATTAAAGATGCAGTCCGCGACTCTCAGATCCCTCCCTCCCACTGCTCTCTTGTCCTGCCTCCAAACTTTCCAAAGTCAATCCCTCAGAGGAGCTAACAAGCTAACGTTAACCAGACAGCAACATCACAGTAATATAACATGCTCTGTTAAAAAACATATTACTTCAGCGCTTCTCTCTCTTAATGTGCGCACATCTCAGCAGCAGCAACTGTGTCACTTACAGCAGCCCACACGGAGGCTGCTGCGCACACACAAACAGCACATGCACAACAGAGTAACAATTACAAATCAAACATAATGTAAATCAAGCAGCAGTAATTACCTTTCAAGCAGAAAAATAATCTTCTACTCCTCCAGGCCATACAGTGTAAAAAAGACGGTGCTCCAGCCCCGGAAAGGGGCGGGGCCTGTGAGCAACAGCTGTCAGACAGTCCATCAAACACAATCCTGGCTCTTTTTGCCTGGTCGCGGTGCATTCTGGCAATCTGCCAAAGGCTGCAGGAGCAGCAGGCGGGACTCAATGAGCCTATTTTTTTACACAAACTACTAGTTTGATGTAAAGCTGTCCTTACATAGTGACGGCTCATTTTAGTGATGCATTTATATATTGTTCAGTAAATTTAAAGCATTATTATAGGCTGTTTCTTAATATTTTCCACCTTTTTTTTAAACTTTCCAATTAGAGTGACTGGCTTTGATGGAGCATAATGATGAATATCAAAGCCATGCTGTTGGGGGTACATGGAGACAGTTTGGGGCACTATTTATTCTGAGGAGAAAATACTACAAAGCAGACGCTGAAATGCTCACAAAAATATCATGCTTAATAGCACAGGACTCATCCCTAAAACAGAAACACTAGAAGACAAGCTGGGAATAAAGGAAAGTATATATTAAAGAGTATATATTAAAAAAGAAATAGCTCTCTAAATATACTTTTGAAACATAATTAATATTGTGCAACATTTGAAACATTCTAACAACACAGTATCATCCAAATACAGTACTACTGTGTGAATTGGGGGTCCCTGGCGTTGAGTTTTCTATTATTGGCCGAATATGAAAAAAAGAAATACCTCACGTTTTCTGCAGTGTGCACAAATACTGCCCCATGTATTGTAAACATGTCAACAAAAACAGGTCCTTTATTGTCATGTTTGTTAGTGATGGTGAGATGAAGCCTCATTATAACACTCGAGCCAATTGGTTCGAGAAAGTGTTCATTTCATGATGCGTTATGTAAACACGAAACCATCGACTGCCCAGGTTTATAATCACAGACTGGATTGTAATCCAGTGGTTCCCAGTGGTTTTGATATCACAAATTTCTGGTGATCGCAAGTTACTTTTAACTCATATTTGTGATACAGTTTTCTGAGCAGGACTACAGTGACGAGATGCGACAGCTCAGATATTTTTATACAGTTTTTTTTATTTTTTTATTATTAACTTTTAAATATTATTTTTTATTTGATTATTATTTATTCATTACATTTTTCTGCTGTATTTTTTTCCAAAACTTTATATTTGAGGAAGTAAAAGTAAAATTATGAAAAAGAATAATTTAAAAATAAATAAAAAATATCATTTCTATTTAATGACTATTTTCTATACTGTATTTTCTTGAACTAGATTTATAATTGAGTAAGTGAAAGTATAGAATGCAGTTTTTTGAGATGCATGTGGTGTTTTAATTTGAAAAAGAATAATAATCTAAAAAAATGACAAAAAAATAATTTTTATCAGCCTTTTTTTAAAAAATCATTTTCTACACATTCTGGGCATCCACAGGGTTGAAAAACACTGTCATGATCACATAATGTGATTCATAAAACTTTTGTCTGTTGGGAATGACTATGACTGAATATATGAAATATATGAATTATATATTTCTCATGTTTTACCAAACTCGTACATGGCTGCATTACCTTTTCTTTTTTTTTTTTTTTATTAGACTTGGGGTGTTTTGACATGTGCAGCCAGGTAACTGAGAGTAACACTGGGTATGTTTATCCTCCCTAATGGTACACGTCTCTAGTCTGATTATAGAAACACCAGCTGTGACGTGTGCAGGTAATCACGCCAACACGAGTTGTTTGACTTTACTTAGAACAGTTACTGCTGTTTGTATCTGTAAGATCTGTAAAATATATGTCACACCTGTTGTTTACTAAGATGTCATCACTATTGTGTGTGTGTGCCTGGCAACTATCACAGGCCAAACCACCAGTCAACCCATCATACATACTGTATTTAAGGCAGTGGGAGGAAGTACACACACGAAAACACACACAGATAACGAGAATGAAAATGTGATTTTCTCATCAGGTGGCTGACTGACACACGAGTCAGTCATTGAAATACAACCTCTGGATTTCAGAGTGAATCTATGGACTCTGTGTGTGCGTGCGTGTGTGCGTGCGTGCTGACCAACATGTGCTCTCTCATCAGTGTTCCACTCCTTTGAACTTTGTGGTAAAGTACAAACCTGACGAGCAGCCACTGCTCGTCCCTCACCACGACGCCTCCACATTCACTATTAACATAGCTCTCAACAGGAAAGACGTTGACTACCAGGTAAATGAGAAAGGTGATGACGATGGTGACGATGCAGGTGACATGCACTGCTCTTCTTCTCTGCTTCTCTTTTCCATCCATCAAAGTGAATGGCAGAGGGAGAGCTTGGCTGATGCTTGTGTGCGTGGAGCAGGAGCGAAGGCAGCGGGAGCGCGTGTGTCAGAACGCTTGCATGACTTTTTTCTGTCTGTGTGTTTTCAGGCTCAGTTTGATTTGGCCTTTGTAGTTAGGTATAAGCCAGATGAGCAGCCCTCTTTGAGGCCACACCACGATGCCTCCACATTCACTATAAACCTTGCTCTCAATGAAGGTGGCCTTGACTACGAGGTGAGTGCTAGCACTGCACATAGTTAGTCTCATTAGTAGACGTTTGCATGGACACGCTGATCTACGGCCATGTTTAGTGGCCTTCGTCTCAGTTCTCACAGGACGTACAGAACTGGATTTATACAGTAGATTACACACAAGAAGTAGAGATATTTGTGTCTAACAGATTATTTTCTTTGCTGTAACTCTGGTTGTTGAATTTATTTCGATATATAATATAGACATACTCATTTAATTTAAAAAGTCAGTATTACAATCTAATTCTAATAGCTTATATTTTTTTAGGTCTATTTAAGGATATTTTCAGATTGTGAAAGAAAATCAGTAAATGCACACAGTGAGAACATGTAAACTATTCAGAAATAATGGACTCATGAGGTTTTGAGCCACCCTCTCTAATAGGGATGGGACAATACATGGAGTTCACCATGCATGATGGTTGTTCACTAGATTGATATACAACATTTTTGGAAAGACAAGACCAAATTTTTTTACAATCACCTTTCTTTTTAATTTGAACTTTGTCTGTATGAGCTTTAAGAGTTTCAAACTGAATGTAAAGAACAAAAACTATGACATAAACACGACTTTTCCGACTGTATAAACGGCATGAGGCTGAATCCCAACTCTAATCTCTGGAGTGCAGTCGGTCCTACTACCAGCATGTGGCTTTACATTCATTTCACAGTGTTTTAGACGTTTCCTCTGTGTCATCTCTGCATTTTCACAGTATGTTTTCATTGCATGAAATCAAGAGGCTAAAGTGAGCATTCATGGTTTTTTGTTGTTGTTGCATTTCATATTTTCCTGCATCTCAACTGCGTTTGGATTTCCTGATAAATCCTCAAGTTGATCAATGTGACTGATTTACATTCAATATGTCAGATGCAGGATGCAACGAAGAGCTTACAACTTAAAAAGCCAAAATATAAGGAAATCCAAGCACATTAAATGTTCTAATATGTACAATATGTGATTACTTTGTATTAAATCTAAATGTTTGTCATGTAAGTCTGGATGGAAAGATATCACTTCACATGCATCAGTGTTTGTAGATATAACTTGTGTTTGTGTGGTAAGAACAGATTCAAGTCCAGAATGTGAAACACTAGTAAATGCTGCATTTTGCTCATATCATGGATCCTAGTAAAACACAAAAACAAGCATTCTGAACAGCTCTAGGAGTTTGATCATGAAGTGATGTAACAGCGTTTTGATGTCAAAGCCAATGAAATGTACTTTGTGACTACAGGGGGGCGGATGCAGGTTTCTCCGGTACAACTGCTCCATTCAGGCTCCTCGTAAGGGCTGGGCTCTCATGCACCCGGGACGTCTGACACATTACCACGAAGGCCTGCCAACCACTGCTGGGGTTCGATACATTGCTGTGTCCTTCGTGGATCCATGAGTCAAAGATGAAATGTTCAATGCTCAACCAAACCCGACAGGACACGCGTGGAACACATTCTCAGAGAGATGTCCACACCTACAAACATATACTGCTCCTGTTTGCTCTGATACTTTAGAGATTATCAGCATGGTTAAGTTTTCTATTCCTTGGTTTGACTTCATTGAGCTGATAACCGATGCTTAACATCTTCAAAGCGGTTTCTTTCCCAATTAGAAACACTCCAAAGTCAGTAATATTTATTGTTTTTGTCTATTTGTGTACACTCAGACTTGAAACTACGTATTTTAAAATTTCATATTGGAATAAGAGACCGTTTTTTACTGATTGCTAAGGTTATGAAAGTGTTGCATGCTCACAGTTGTAACTCTGGCTGTAAATGTGATTTGAAGAAAATAAACCAGTAAAAGTGTATGATCGTCAAAGATCCACCCATTGACTATCCATCAACAACACATACTTAACTGGCTACATCAAGTGATTGTTTTCCATCACCTTTTAGTTATTTATTTTTAACCTATTCTAAATAATGCAGTAGGATTGGGTTTTTGTTCCCCTGTAGCCATACTGAACCTAGTGTGAATCTGGTTTTATGTAAACGAACACAGCTTTATTATGAGATGGGCAAATGTTCACATTAATCACAAGAAAACCTTTTAATTTAGGATTTTTCCACTTAAATCATTAGCTGCAATTGAAGAAACTAATTTATTATTCCAAAGTAAATTTCTAAGCAGCCCAACTACCACAAATAAAGACGGTGTCCTGATCTGATATCAGCCATGAAACGAATATTGGATATTATCGGACTGCATCTAAATTCTCCGATATATATAATTCTATATCTATTTAATTGTAGATATGACGGATAAACACTGTAAATTGGTTCATGATAAATGGGTCAGTTTTTCTCATACCTACTGTTGATGACTATTCTTTGAGTTTTATCACTTCATTAAGCTTTTCCTAACATTCCACACTAAAAAAGATATGATATATTCTTGTTATATCGCATCTGATCAATACTCAAGGCTACAATATCTGTATTGTATTGGAAGTGAAAAAGTTGTATCGGGACTTCCCTAACAACAAATGACATCATGATACAGGCATTACATACACGATAGTGTTCAAACTGAACTCCCTGATAAGCAAGCGGTTTAAATCTTCCAGGATTAATGAACCCTAAAGTATTAAACTGGTGTAGGAGATAAAAACGCTCCAGGGGATACAAGCAACATTTCTGCCCTCCTTTACAACCTACTGTGTTCTCTTAGTACAGGGGTCTGCAACCTGCGGCACTGGAGCCTCATGTGGCTCTTTTGCAATGGCTCCCTATAGTTTAAAAGAAAATAATGAATTGTTATTCCTTACAGAGGATTATTGATTAATAATTATGATTAAACCAGTTGTTAACCTAAAAATAAATCACATTGTGCAATAACAGACCATTAACTTTCCTGGTTCTTTGGGGAGAAAACTAAAACACTATTCTGGAAGAAAATATAGATTTTATTTGTGTGGGGAAAATGTATTTAACTGCCAACATGCTGGTTTACTATGTTGCAAGAAATAAATATAATTTTTACTGTATAGAATCTTATGCACACTATTGTCTTCATTGAGAAGGCATTTTTCATTCCAGCTCCAGAAGGACTTTAATCCAGGTGAGATTAGAAAAAAAATGGCTCCTAAAGAAGGAACAAACTCCAGACCTGCAAATAAAAGCAAAGACGGGCATGGACTAAAACAACATTTTCAGGAAAGTGCCAATGATTAGATTTCAGCTTTGTTGGCATCCTATCTGTATTTATATCCTGAATGATTCAAACTGAAAATGAGAGAAAAAGACGAGATAAATGCTCCACAGTGTAATATAACCTTTACTTCAGATAAGTCATAAAAACATGTTAGAAAATGAACAATGTTAACTTTAAACTAAGCATAGAAATAAAACATGCTATTAGAGGAAGTTCCTTCTTGACTCACACAGCTGTTGGGAAGGAGAAGATAGATAAAAACAGACTGAAAAGCATAAAACATTTAAAAATAATCTTCAGAGTGTTGTCAGATCAACAACGGAAACGATCAGAGAAGTTTGGCGACTCTGGAACAGTGGGAGGAACTTCACTTTTCTTCACTGCCACTGGTTTATAGTGTCTGATTGGCTGAGCCTTGTGGACCTGTTGGACACAATAGATCAATAAATTGTAGAAGCAAAGCCATGCATTTACTGACAAAGGCTACATTTATTATTTCAGCACAAATATGCATCATGACAATCTTCTAAGCTAAATAAAGTCTAAATTGATAAAACTTTCTTTTTTCGGTGATGCTGTAGATTTAAATAAGTATTTAACATCTTGAGTTGATGTACGAGAAATCTAAAGCTGAGGGGCCGAAAGAAAATGCAGTTACCTACACACTCAACTGAAACCCAAATTTGCTCAAACTATTTTAAATAAGGTACATTTATAATTTTTTTTTTTTTTTTTTTAAGAGTGTACTCCCACTTGAAAATTACAGGCCTCATCTTTTTATCATACTGTATGTATACCTCAACTATGAGACAAAATGAGAAAAAGAAAATCCAGGAAATCACATTGTAGGTTTTTTAATGAATTAAATGGTAAATCCCTTGGTAAAATAAGTATTTGATCACCTACAAATTTCTGGCTCTCACAGACCTGTAACTTCTTCTTTAAGAGGCTCCTCTGTCCTCCACTGGGTACCTGTATTAATGGCACCTGTTTGAGGTTGTGGACAGGTGTCTTTTATACTGATAACAAGTTCAAACAGTCACACTCCAAGCTCCACTATGACCAAGACCAAAGAGCTGTCAAAGGATACCAGAAACAAAATTGTAGACCTGCACCAGGCTGGGAAGACTGAATCTGCAATAGGTAAGCAGCTTGGTGTGAAGAAATCAACTGTGGGAGCAATTATTAGAAAATGGAAGACATACAAGACCACTAATAATCTCTCTCGATCTGGGGCTCACCCCGTGGGGTCAAAATGATCACAAGAACGGTGAGCAAAAATCCTAGAACCACACGAGGGGACCTAGTGAATGACCTGCAGAGAGCTGGGACCAAAGTAACAAAGGCTACCATCAGTAACACACTACGCCGCCAGGGACTCAAATCCTGCAGTGCCAGACGTGTCCTCCTGCTTAAGCCAGTATATGTCTGGGCCCATCTGAAGTTTACTCGAGAGCATTTGGATGATCCAGAACAGGATTGGGTGAATGTCATATGGTCAGATGAAACCAAAATACAACTTTTTGGTAAAAACTCAACTTGTCGTGTTTGGAGGAGTAAGAACACCATACCTACTGTAAAGCATGGGGGTTGGAACATCATGCTTTTGGGGATGTTTCTCTGCAAAGGGACCAGGACGACTGATCCATGTAAAGGAAATAATGAATGGGGCCATGTATCGTGAGATTTTGAGTGAAAACCTCCTTCCATCAGCAAGGGCAATGAAGATGAAACGTGGCTGGGTCTTTCAGCACGACAATGATCCCAAACACATCGCCCGGGCAACAAAGGAGTGGCTTCGTAAGAAGAATTTCAAGGTCCTGGAGTGGCCTGGCCAGTCTCCAGATCTCAACCCCATAGAAAATTTTTGGAGGGAGTTGAAAGTCCGTGTCGCCTAGCGACAGCCCCAAAACATCACAGCTCTAGAGGAGATCTGCATGGAGGAATGGGCCAAAATACCGGCAACAGTGTGTGAAAACCTTGTGAAGACTTGCAAAAAACATTTGACCTGTCATTGCCAACAAAGGGTACATTACAAAGTATTGAGATGAACTTTTGTTACAGCCCAAATACTTATTTTCCCACCCTAATTTGCAAATAAATCCAGCTGGCCTGGACATGGAACAGCATGATTTTTATATCAATCTGGCTTTAGGCCAATCTACTCCACTGAAACTGCTCTTCTGAAGGTTTCTAGTGATGCGATGTCTAATATGTCCAACCTGTCATGTGGAGTAGCCCAGGGCTCTGTTCTGGGGCCCGTTTTGTTTTTATTGTATCTGATGCCTCTTGGTCAGTTGATCCGTGGTTTTAAAAATGTGTTTTATTATTTTTATGCTGACGATATCTAGTTGTACTGCTCCTTTAAAGACTCAGAGTTTCACTTTTTATCTGTGTTCTTAGATTGTATATGCTGTATCAAAAACTGGTTGTCATCAAATTATCTCCAGATAAATTCAAACAAAACAGAAACTCTGATCATTGCTCCTGATAAAAACATCCCTCTGATTAAAAACTCCCTTGGTGATCTGGGCTCATCTGTTAAAACCAGCCTCAGAAACCTTGGGGTTGTTTTTATCTGTCAATGTCTGTTATCAAAATCGGCTCTGGAACTGGTCATACACACATTTATATCATCACGCATTGACTATTGTAATTCTGTTTTTACTTGTTTTAAAAAGTCGACCCTTAACAGACTCCAGATCGTTCAGAACGCTGCTGCCAGACTTTTAACTGGTGCTCCCAGAACATCCCACATCACCCCCATTCTTTCTGCTCCGCACTGGCTTCCAGTTAAGTTTTAAATAGAATACAAAATCTTAGTTCTTATGTTCCGAGCATTACATGGTCAGGCCCCTCAATATATCACGGACTTGTTGTGCCCCTACACTTCAGGGCAAAGCCTGCGGTCCTCAGACCAGGGTCTCCTAAAGATGCAAAAAATGAAATTTAAAACCCGAGGAGACCTGGCGTTCCAGACTGTGGCCTCCAGACTCTGGAATAACCTGCACCAGTCTCTCCGGGAGCTTAACTGTGTGGACACTTTTTTATTTTCCATTTATGTTGTATATGCACCCATGTTTTATTATTCTATTTTGATGTTGTACTTGTATTTTCACCACAGCTCTGTACAGCAATTTGTGATTTTATTTGCAAAAAGCACTTTATAAATAAATTACTTACTCATTAAAAATCCTACGTGAGTTTCTGATTTTATTTCTTCTCATTTTGTCTCATGGTCGAGGTATGATGAAAATTACAGGCCTCTCATTTTTTTTTAAGTGGGATAACGTGCACAATTGGTGGCTGACTAAATACTTTTTTGCCCCACTGTATATGTACATTATTAGTTATACGCAGTGTCTGCTTATCCTTCGCTCTGTGCTCAACCAGATCCACAAATTGCCTCGTAAATGTTCCTTAGAAAAAAAAAAAAAAAAAAGCCCTCCAATATTAATTTATTCTGTTTGCACCAGGATTGCATCCAATTCTGTTCCATTTGTGCAATGAAAAGTAAAGATTATAAAACCATAAATTGTGTGTTTGAGCGTTGAGTTCAGAAAATAAATAAATTCCCATTGTGGAGCATCACATTTCATGAAAATCTGTAGAGTTGCAGTTATGTGTGTGTGATTAAATATCCATGTTCCAACAGTTTACCTGTTCTTGGCGCAGCCTGGCGATCTCCTCCTTCTCAGCCTGCTCCTCCTCCCATTTCCGCTCTGCTTCTCTGCGCAGCCTCAACGCCTCCTTCTCACAGGCCATTTGCTCAAACTCCTGCCACTCACGAGCACGTCGCTCTGTTGCCAGCTCAAATGGCTCCACAGCTGTGGAAGAATTCATGCCTTCTCAAACATCGATAGATGACATTTGGGAAAACAGACAATAGTTAGTTACATAAAGCTGGACATATCTGGTAGTAAAGAAACATAACACAGCAGGACTTTGACAGTTTTTTTACTGGCTGCGAGGTGAATGATATCAATATTATTTGTGTTAACTTCAGTCACGTTTACCATCACTACCAGATATATCACAACATAAACACCCAAGTTGCAGAACATTTCTTATTGACTGCATAAACCTGAAGAGTGCTTCAGGTAAGGTAAGTGACATGTGGAACTCACCCACTGCAGGCCTGTTGTCCTTTATGGGACGAAAAGGCACTTTATGAGTGACCGTGTTGGGCCTTGCTTTGAAAATGGCTGCATCCTCTTGATGTTTCTGCTCTTCTTTCACCTGCAGGAAACACAGCGAGCGTTGACGCTAAAGCACCACACAATGAAATATAAAAACCACCAGCATTACCATCTGTTCCCAGTTGCTGCTCTTCATGGCTCCCCGCTCATCTATGAGCAGTTTGAAGGGTTCAGGTTTGGTGGGCTCCAGCTTCTTCTTTTCAGGTAGCACCACAGTTTTAAAGTTTGGCAGCGGTTGGGCTTTAAACTGTGGGACCTGGACACAAGACCATGTTCATTCACAGCCACAGGTGTGTCCTACAGCATAGCTAATAGAATGAAACTGTACCTCTTCATTCTGCTTCTCTTCCAGCCTCTTCTCTTTCAAGGCCAGTTTCTCTCGTTCTCTCTGTTCGAAGGAGAAAGGACACACTTCGATATGGTGATTCTCTACAGGCCGGATCTCCAAGGGTGGGCGAACAGGAGGTGCTGGGAGGGCCTTGATTGGTGAGGGAGGTTTGGCCTAATCCAAACAAAAACAACTTAGCACAAACATCTAATTTCATTTAAATGAATGTCAATGTGTGAAAGGTAGAACCACAGATTTATTCAGCAATGGAAAAAGCATCTCCTTACCTCCTCTACCTTGCGGTCAACACGAACTCTATTTTTGAGAGCGAAAGCTGGTGACTCTGGAACAGTAGTCTGTGCAACTTTCTTTGCTGGAAGCCCCTGATGAAGTGATAATCAAGAATAAGCCAATAGATCAAGATGCTCATCAAATGTTTGTTATGAGAACATTACACTCACAATGACCCCTTCCAGGACCTCTTTGGGGACGGGCCTGGCCCTGAAGTTGTAGGGCTTCTCCTCCCCTTCCCGATCCCTCTTACTGGTCTGTCTGTCCTGGAGCCTTTTTTCAATCTCCATTTCAAAGGCTTCAGGAACCGTGAAATCCTTTGCAGCTGGCTTTTTAAGGGGCTCAGCACTGATCAGAATCTTCTTGTTCAGCTTCACTGGCTTGAGTTTGTGTCTAAAATAAAGATCAATAAGTAATCACAATGACGAGAGGAAAACAACTGGCCACAACATCTTCTTTAGATGGCACCATTGTAAAGGAGGTGATAAAACAGTTGTAAATCTAAAATTCCAATCTGTCAGTTTGTTTTGTATGTAAATGAGCACAAAATATTTACCCCCAAAAATATGTCAATTTAAAGGAACAGACAACACTGTACAGAGCAGAAATTCTCTCCCTGGTGTTTCTACCCATGTTTCTTCAGCTAATGATGCTTGGGGGCTAGCGATTGACATATTGGTAAAAGGAAGGGCGGGGCAATGTGGACTATGTCAATATTTTTTGTCAAAATGACGATGCACAATAGAAATCTTGTTTTTCTTCTTCTTAATACACTAACCAGAACGATGGTTGTGGGT
The DNA here is from genome assembly GCF_900634775.1 of Gouania willdenowi. Lineage (NCBI taxonomy): Eukaryota > Metazoa > Chordata > Actinopteri > Blenniiformes > Gobiesocidae > Gouania > Gouania willdenowi. Next base: position 19,874,516 of record NC_041050.1, read on the forward strand.
AGGCCTGTGTGATTTATCAAGAGTCACTATGTATCAAAAAGTGTATTTTAACATTGTAAATATTGACAAGATTTATTTTTATTACATATTAGTCTTAGTCACTCAAAGACTGGATTTAGTTAAATTACATTTTAGTTGTTCTGGTTTTATAATTAAAATGTAGTCAGTGAAAATTAGTTTTAGTCTCATTTTAGTGGATTTGTTGCAGGGTTCCTACAGCTTTAGTCAAACTAAATTTCCTCTTTATTGGCATTTGAAATTACATTTAAAACCAACTTCACAGCTAAAACAATTGGGGGAAAAATGCCACATCAATCACATAGGGTTAGGGTCCATTTTATCCAGTGACTAGTGCAGACGTGCAACTGCGGCTCTCAAAGTAAACACAAAATGACAGTAAAATACATTAAAAAAAAACAACAACAAAAAAAAAAAAAAACAGGCGAGATTCATGAACTTAATGCCTTAAGACTTTAAGGATCCGCAGGAACCCTGTGTTTTCTTTAATAACTTCTGTTTGTTATACCGTAATAGATTTTGTAAAATGATACAATGTGTTAAGTCATTTAAAGGCATTAATACTCTTGTATAATAAAAAAAATATGTCTATGGCCTGTTAAAACAAAGGCATTACAGAACCATGTTTTTCACAAGCTGTTTATTTTCTGAATATTTGAACAAATTACTTGCAACCTGCATGTACCACCCTCAACCTTAACACTAGTGCTAACATACATTACAGGTAGAATGTTATTTCACAGGGCGGTCAGGGCACAAAACTGAAAATTTAAATGTTCTTAAGAAATGTAAATATTGCATATTAAGAGATTGTTTCTGCCACTACACCAGAGGGCGGGGTGAAGTCACTTAGTCAGAAAGATAGACAAATCTTAAATTTGAGTTAAGATATTTCATTGGTTTAAAAAGGAAACAAAGCATTGAGGTTATAAACCAGCTTCTCCGGCCAACCAGTGTCATCTTTTACGTCAGGTTTGTACACGTCAGTTGATCAAACAGATTTAAATTTTTGTTGTCAATTTTTTAATTTACATTAATCACTAGTTACTAGTCACAGAATAAAGGGCCGTGGACAAAAGGTTTTCGTATAAGTTAATGTCAACAAAATCAAAAGCATTTTAGGTGATACAGAAAAAGACGATAGTCTTATTTTAAAGTTCAATTTGCGTTAAAATACTAGTGCGACAAAAAGCAGCCGTTTACATACACGGAAGATGATCACAAGAAAAGGGGCAGTTGGCAATCGTTTATGTCAACAGCAAACATTTGTGTTGCAAATCTGAAAAGTTGTTTGAAAAACAAACACAAATGCATTTAAACGAAGTCCTGGAGAGATGCCAACATTTTCAGTTTTACTTTTTAAGTAACTTTATCGACCTCTGACTTCTAATAATCAATATCAGCCCTGAAAAAAACTAAACCCATTATCTGCCCATCTTTACTGCCAAATTCTGATTTATATTATTAAAAGTAGACAAATCTTTCAGGAGGCACTAAATACCATTTCATTCCACTTGTATTTGTCAACCACCGATTGTGCAAGTTATCCCACTTAAAAAGATGAGGTCTGTAATTTTCATCATAGGTACACTTCAACTGAGAGACAGATTGTGAAAAAAACCCCAGGAAATTACATTGTATGATTTTGAAAGAATTTATATGTAAATTCTTGCTTAAAACAAGAATTCTGGCTCGCACAAACCTGTTACTTCTTCTTTAACTCATTCAGTGCCATTGACGTCATTTCAAATCCATACGTTCAGTGCCATTGACGTACTTTTACGTCAATTACGTTTTTTCCCGGGGATTACTAGAATACACCCTGGCGGAGGTCCCTCATCAATAGCTAAGCTGTAGGGTGATGTAGTAACCAACTGTGCCCTGAAGGTGGCAGCAGCACACCTTTGGATGTGAGATTAGCCACTGACGCTACCATTAGCTAAGGAGGGAGAAGCAGGGACGAGGGAGATTATGGTGCTACGGAGTGATATTGTGAAGTATCCAGCAGCTCACAGTACCACAACTGTGAACCAGATAGCAGCACATGTTTGGATGAGAGATCATCCATGATGGACAGAGTTTAGAGGCAGAGGAAATGAGTTTACGAGACACAAAATGTGGCTACGAGAGTTTATGCTGAAGTTCCCAGCAGCTCACACTGGACCAGAGCATGTATGGAACTCAGTCAAGTATTGGAGAGTGTGGCGATAAGAGAAAACAATCAAAAAACGGGGAGAGCGGTGACACTCGGAATGTCCGGGAGGAGGAGGAAGTTGCGTTTGTGCAGGCTGACGGGAGGAGCAACTTGGAGGATGGCCAAAATACAGTAAAAAAATCCATTCAACTCTGACCCAGATAGCAAAGTATAAACATTTTGCCATCAAAACCTGGTCTCAGTGTTGTTTTATATAAGGAAACAATGTTGAGGTGTCCCTAAAGCAAAAAAAATTGCTTCAAAGTCACTAAAGTTTTTTCATTAAAAAGCCGTTTTTCTCAGCTTTTTGTCACTAACTGGCGATTTGTGTGAAACTTGCCTCTATTCAACTGTGAGACTTTAATCTTTCAGAATCTGGTATCAGAATTCAGATTGTCATAGTACAAAATATTCTATGGGTCTTTAAAAATTAGTCAATTGCTCTGAAACGGCTGGCACTGGGGGTAGAAATTTTGAAAATGGCTGGCACTGAATGAGTTAAGAAGCTCTTCTATCCTCCACTCCTTATCTGTATTAATGGCACCCGTTTCAACTTATCTGTATAAAAAAACACCTTCAAACAGACTCCAACCTCCACCATGGCAAAAACTAGAGGGCTGTCCAAGGACACCAGAGACAAAATTGGAAACCTGCACAAGTCTGGGATCAGTCAATCTACAATAGGCAAACCGTTGGTGAGAAGAGATCAAAGGTTGAAGACATTTTTAGAAATTGGAAGAAATACAAGATCACTGACAATCTTGGGGCTGTCTTGGAGCTCCATGCAAGATCTCACACGGGGGGAACTGGTCAATGACCTGAAGAGAGCTGGGACCACAGTAACAAAGATTACCATTAGTAACACTATGTCATCATGGATTAAAACCATGCAAGGCCCCAAAGGTCCCCTTGCTTAAGCCAGCAAATGTCCAGGCCCGTCTAAAGTTTGCCAGTGAACATCTGGATGATCCAGAGGAGGATAGGAAGAAAGTCATGTTGTCAGATGAGATCAAAATAGAACTATTTGGTATAAAGGCCACTTGCCATGTTTGGAGGGAGAAGAATGCTGAGTTGCATCCCAAGAACACCATACCGACTGCGTAAAATGTGGGTGGAAACATAATGCTTTAGGGCTGCTTTTTTGCAAAGGCAACAGTACGACTGCTCCGTATTAAGGAAAGGATGAATGGGGTCACGTGTCATAAGATTTTGGTCAAAAACCTCCTTCAATTAGTGAGAGAATTGAAGATGACACGTGGCTGATCTTTCAACATGACAATGATCCTAAACACAAGAGTGGCTCTGTAAAAAGCATTTCCAGGTCCTGGAGTGGCCTAGCCAGTCTCCAGACCTCAACCCAATAGAAAATCTGTGAAGGGAGTTGAAAGTCTGTGTTGCCTAGCAACAGCCCCAAAACATCACTGCTCTCGAGAAGATCTGCATTAAAGAATGGGTCAAAAAGGGTCTCACTTCTTAAGTTTCTCCAGCTCTTCAGCCTCCAACTCGGAACAGCTTTTAATGGCGACTGTGCGTCTTCTCTGACGGGTCATCAGTTGTGGTGAATGAGGATGGGTGAGCTTTAAATGATCTTGTTTTATTGAAGAAGGTCCTGTCAAAAGATAACCATTCAGGAGAACAGTCTACATTGCTGATGTACACTGTATATTTCTTTACCTCTATCATGAGCTTTGCGACTCTGAACATGATAACGATCAGGGGTTTGCTTCTGAAACTGCTCTATCCTTTGAGCCATGGGCACGTAGGCAGTCGACTCATCTGCCTTTTGTCTGATGCCTCGGGACAAGTTGAACGGTTTTGGCACTGTTGCACCTTTCCTGGCCTTTGCCTGAAAAAAGAAACAATTTCACAGTCTTAGTGTTTAAATGTAATCCCATTAAGTTACTTTGTAAACATGAAAATGTTATATCCAAGTCTCCCACCATGTTTCTAAAAAACAGCAAAAATCTTTAGTCTCTGAAAGCTTGAGCGGAAATGCATTAAGCTTTAGGTACCCTATTCTCTCATGCACTAACTGCAAGGTTCTTGCAGACGTGTAGACGGTTGTGTTCTGGCCATGTATATGTTATTTATACACATACATGTGCAGTTCGTACATACAAACTACTTACTGGGGAGGAAGGTTTGCGGAGCTGACTGATGAAGTCTACGACTTTGTGAGATGTAGCAGATGAAGAAGCCTTAACACGGCTATCAGTATTAAAATGAAAGTCCTGAGGTACAGTTGCTGAGAGGATCATTTTCTTTGGAGGTGGATCTGGAGAGAGACAAGGATTTTGCAAAGGTTACTTTGAAAATACAAACACTTCAAATGACTCGGAATGCTACATTGGTTGCGGTCATCACATCTTTAGGCCCTTTATTTGATCGTGATCAGCATATTTGGGTTGTTGCATGGATGTGAATATTCAAGAACTTTTACAGTACATGTTTATACTCACACTTAAATATTGTTCTCTAGTCAATCTTTGTTTTTTGGTACTTAAAGATCTAGGATGTACTCACTGCCAGCCAGAGCTATTTTGTAGCTAGCTTCATTCTTCTTGCGATGCAGAGCCACCTCTTCCTGGAGGACTTTAATACGTTCAAGTTCCTTTTCTTCAGATGTGCAGGGCCTTAGGGAGCCAAATCAAAATCCACAAGTATTTAAAATTATACAATTTACCCAAGAGTGTCACAATAAGCACGTGCAGAGTGTGCATGGGTTTTCTCTGTGTAGTCATTTATTTTAATAGCAAAAACAAGAAAAAAGTAGAGTATGGCTAGATTTGCAATTATCCAACAATAAACAAGCTTATAATCTAAAACATTTAGTGACACATTTAACACATTGTGCCAAAGAAATTATAATAAATATTAACAGAAAAACTCATTGTTAGGGCCTCTGATACCTATGGTATACAGGGTGCGGCATTGTTTGGATTTTAATGAATCCGATTTTCAATTTCGAATCCTGTTCTAAACTATTCTCGATTCCGATTCTTTGAGTTGCGCAGGTCAACAGGTCACAGATGTCACAGGAGAATTTTTTCATTTGAAAAAGCCTTTACACAGGTCATTTTTATTAATTCACTTAGTACAGTTTCATTTGGCTGCTGTACTGTAGCTAGGGTATTAAATTACAAAGGTCCCCAACTGTTTCTGTAAAACTGTAACTTGCTGAAATAAAACTACAAACAAGTTGGCAGCAGTCTAAAAAACAAAAAGCTACAGCCCAGATAGATGTGAAACAAAATCAAACCCTGGAGCAGTCATGTGAAAAATCAATCAACAGTTCTTGTTCAGGAAGATTCTGGCAACTAGGTCCCGTGCGACCGAGTCACTCAAAATGGAAAAATTTTAACTTTTTAAAGAGACTTCAAGCAATAAATCCCCAGGCCGTTACCGTCTGTAGAGCCGAGGCAGCAGCCCCTCCCTCCCGCTACAGAGAGACGGCTGCAGCGGAGGGCTGTACTACACTTCCTCAATTTACCGAGGCAAAATTAAAGCTGTTGCCTTCTTGAATAAGCCTATATTCTGGGTGAACTCATTCTTTGGTAATTCCATAAATTGATAATTTAAACCGTAAAAGCGGCACCGTCTATGATACGGCCGGAGAAAAGTGATCAGCGCGCTCTCTCTCCTGTCAGCAGCTCAGCAGACACACACACTGATTCTGTTCCCTGGACATCGCATCACTGGAGCGATGAAGTGACAAAAAGCGCCACTATATTGAGGTGACTGAAGTCGCAACAATCCCGTTCAGTGTGAACACCTTTATACAAACCTCACGTAAACAAACAGAGCAAGCCAGGCAGAGTACTACAAACCGCAGAAACAAACTAGTGCGGATATCTAGGAAAAAAAATTAATCAAAATTAGATATTAGGAACCGGATCTTGGTGACCAACCCTAATGGTACAGAAAAGACATCACAGAATTCACTTCCTAAAATGGAATCATTTTGGAACTTCCACCAAGGAAGATTCCATTAAAATTTAGAGGGGAACTGGATGGATTTACCATTTCTGGATAAAACTCATAATTGTAATTTCAGAAATTCATACCTCGGTTATAAATTTTTGAAATTTGACACATTTTCACAATATTTCTGTATAGAAACAGGTGGCTTAATGTCTATCAGTGCACACTAGGGCTGGGCATCGCCAGGTACCTCACAATACGATATACCACGATAATTTTTGCCCGCAATAACGATATCACGATACAGCGATAATCAATATAACGCGGGAAATTTAATCCGTGATCACGCAATCACGATATCTGTCACTTGGGAAATTGAGAATCTACCTACTGCATTGAATCCATTTCACAGGAATTACAAAACGTTGTCAGTCAATTTCACATGAATGACAGGCAAGTAAAACAAAGTGTATACTGCACAGTGGCTCTTCTTAACACGCACTGACCACAACTAGTCACATGTCCTTGTGTCATGTTTAAGTCTTTAAGGGAAGACTGATATAAAATAATGCTTTACCAAAATATTGGTGTGTGATGTTTGTGCAAATTATCTTTAAATCATTAAAAACAAAATGAATGCAGAAAATACTCCTTTCAGTGCTAGTATTATCAACTTCTCCGTAAACATGGACACTTATCAGTGCTGCTTAATAAGCAGAATTCACCTGTTTTATGAAAACTGGAAAATTTCACTGCATATGAAAATAAACATTTTAGTCAGTACATTACCCTGGCAATGATGGTCTCATCCACAACAACATGCAACTTTTCCCACGGATCTTCTATAACTCTGATGAGATGTTAACACACTGAGCAGGTGAAGCTGCACAGAGCGCTGCTGTTCTACACGAGAAACGGATGGAGTTTCAGAGGCACATTAAAGTTAAGCAGGCACTGGTGGGCTCTGTATTTAGGAGTCAGTGATGATTTGCGTAGTTTTTTTGGCAGTTTCCATTCGGATTCAGGTGGTTTAGGCCCTGTTTAATGCAGCCAAGACGGGAGGAGGAGGGTGGCGCGCCTAATAAGCGCTCCCCAGTAACATGTATTCCCCATATATATATATATATATATATATAACCAAAAAAAAAAAAGTTCCTTCTCACGGTGACACATTTCATGTTGATTCTGTCCATTTGATTTCGTCCACGATTCCATTAACGTGGATTTTATAGCGCCCAATACTTAATTTGTGTAAAAGGAATTAAAATAAATCGATGTTTGGCACCGATAACATCTCGCTAGACGAAACATTGCAAAATATCGTCGTATTGAGATATTGTCACACTCCTAGTGCACACCTGAAGCATAGAAATATTAAATTTATTTAAAAAATAGTTCAAATAACCATATTAAGCATGTTTGGTACGATTCTAGGGAAGTGTAATAACTCATTAGAGAAAGACAATGAACTGGAAACCAAAACAAATGCAGTAAACTGAAATGGAAATGTGGACATTTTGAAATGGTAAATCAGAGGCACTTATTACTCACTCTTTTTGCTTTTTTAAAGGTGGAGCAGATGGTGCATCGATCACGGTTTTACGTTTAGAAACCCTGAGGGGGAGAAAAACCCAGTTAAAATCTTATACTCAGTCTCATCATTTTTATTATAATTCCACAACCTTACACAGAAAAAAACAGACAATACCTGCGTGGTTGCACAGGGAGTTGATTGACAGTCCTCCGTTTTGGCCGAGCACCCTGTTTACCAGACTTTTCCCCACCCCACGATGTGACAATGTTTGAAGGTGGACTTGCAGGCATGCTGGAGCCTTGAATTTGATCAGACACTGACATTATGTCAAACACTACTGTAATACAGATACTGTAAATATATAAGCAGAAAAAACATACCTGCATTTCCAGCCGTTGGATTTTGACATGGTGCAATTTCCTCAGGTTTCTCACTCACTGTGAAGCCATTGGGTTTTTGAGGTGTGATCAGGGGGCATGCTGCTCCCTCAGCCTGTTTTTCTAATAAATAAAAAAATGTCTTTGGTTGCATGCTATTTATATTAGGAAACAAAAAGTTTAAAGATACAAATACCTTATATAGTTATATATATTTTAATATGTACTTAAATTATTATACAATACACTCTTCCAACAATGCTCAAGACCGCTTTTCTCTGTGAATAACCCTTTCAGGCAATCTCTTCTTGTGATGTCAATCAGAGTAATTTTAAAGTGGCACTCAAAAAGTACTACTCTTCAAACATGAACATAACTTTGAATTCTACCATGTCTTATACACACACAAGATTAAGAATGGCTTGTTTGAAGGACTGCAGGAAATTTGTTTTAACAGAGGTAGAGAAACAAAAGTTAGGGCCCTATAAAATCAATCTAAATTCCATTTTTTTTTTTTAATTTTATATTTATCTGCTGCCTAGCACCCTGTCCAGGACGTACCCCGGCCTAATGACTTGCCTGAAGAAAAGCTGGAGCTTGGCACCATCAGACTGCTGGTATTATCTGCTGTGATCAACTCAGTGCCTTTTCAGTACAAACACTACACTAGAAGCAGCAGCTCAAACTGCAGAAGAGATACATTGATTTGAGGATAGAAATTCACACCAATACAGGGACATGTGACCTAGGAAGCTTATTTTGATTTACAATGCAATGAAGACATTTGCTATTAAATTTGAAGCACTTTCTGAATAAGAAGGCAGATCATACTGATCTGACTGCTTGTATTCACTGACAAAAAAGTAACCACGTGCAGCAATGTATGAAATGGAGGATGAAACGACATTTTGCATTGTGGAATCGAATTGCTGGCATGATAGTCGAAATCAAATCATGAGACTACTGATGATACAAAGCCTGAGTTCAAACCAACCAACATGAAGCTGCTTTAGAATTTGGCAAAGAAATTAAATGAAGGAAAAAAAAAAAAAAAAAAGACTTGTTCACTTAATTTACAAGGATGTGGACAAAATGGGTTTCCTTTACAAATACGATGAAAAATAGTGGGAATAGGACTGACAGACAAGAAATACAGGTTGTCTCTGTCATTAGATATAGAAAACAGTGCGCTTGCCTGTTGTGTCGCAAGACGACACCATAAAACTATCAGAATTAGAGATGTCCCGATTAAAAATGTGCGATATATCGCCGCTCACGATATATCTTCAAAAACATTCTCACCGGTAAGAATATGTCATTCCACGATAGAAACAATAAATGCCCATGTCGGAAATTAGCGAGGGCCACTGGCCATTTGCCCCTCAATTTAGCCAAGAATGCCCTTAAAAACCTTGTTTCAGAGGCCAAAATTGCCCACAAGTTTGTTGTCAACAACTTAATATTCGGTGGAGCGGAGCGCCGTTTACGGCAGCTTCGCACTGCCGTTCACGCTCCCGCCCTCACACACACAGACGCCGGTGCTCGTCACAGCTACCTGAAGCTGCCGTGCTGCGATACATTATGGACCGCTACTTGGTTAAGACCAGACAACTATTTAACAAAGTGAACCTATCCAAGTTCCTCAATCAGATCCACCCAAAGTTCCCACAAACACAGGTACAGAGATGAACCTGTAGCAACAATTATCAACTGGAAACTCAACTAAAGCTAACTATGCTAAGCTAACCCATCGACACACAGACTGGGCTAAAAGCTAATGCTAACCATTCCATATAAGGAATAATAGACCAAGTAAAAAGAACACGTCTGACTGTCATAAAGCCACAGAGAGCCATCAGTTTGTTTATGGTCAGATTTAACACCTGTATGGAAGGATAAAAGCTAAACATGTCACGCGTTGTGTGAAATAAATGTCAGCATAAAAAGTAATGTCACTATTCTTTGATCATATTTCACGTGTCCACAAGACAAAGCTGGTCCCATTAGACTAATGTAACTATTGAGATTATTACACCAAACTTTATGTAACTCATTTTCAGATTAATGAAACAAGATTCAGCAGCAGTAAAAACCCTAATGCAATTTGTGCTTTTCATGTGGTTTTGAAAGAAAATATTTTAATTTTAAGTGAGGAAATAAATTAATTACATACAATAACACTAAGTGACCCACATGCACTAATATATTACATAAAATATTAGCTCATGAACTCTTTTGAGTCAGCAGCTATTGTAGCCTTTTTAATGTGTCTAGTGTTGATGTATTCACATGTATTTGTGTTTGTAAGGAACCTGTTTACACTTTAAGTCGGGAATTGTTTTATTAATTTATAGTTTTTATTTATGGTGATGTTTATCGTTATCGTGATAAATACCAGAAATTATCGGGATCATTTTTTTTAGTTTATATCTCCCATCCCTAGTCCCTAGTCAACTTTTTCACTTTTGATACAATATCCGATATTGCAGCCTTGCGTATTGACCGATATTGATCTGATGCAATATCAGCACAAATCATACATACTTTTGTGTCTTATTTTGTAGTGTGGAATGTTAGAAAAAGGTTGATCAAGTGATGTTACTCAAACAGAGAACAATAGTCAGCAACAGTAGGTATGAGACAAACTGACCCATTTATTATTAACCAATCGGTTACTTACATTTTAACCTTTCAACATAATATCTACAGTATTCTAAAATTGAATAAATATACTATATATCAGAAATTGTAGATGCAGTCCAATAAAATCCAATATTAGTTTTCTGGCTGATATCAATATCAGAGAGGGCACCCCTAATCAGAATGCCTCCCTAGAAAAGTGTAGAACTCTGGATAATTTTTTTTATTTAATTCTATTTTTTTTTTTTAATTGTTTTTAGTTTTTCTACATCCTTGTTTTGGGAAAAAACAACAACAATTTAAAAACAAAAAACAAAAAAAAACAACGAGTTTTGAGGTCTTGTGTTTAAAAAGGATCAATCTTGTGGCTATTTTACGAGCAAGATGTACAGCAACAAATACAGATGTGAAGTGTATGTATGTATGTATGCACTGTAATACTCTGAAAATAACAATTTAAAAAAAATTGTCAAAGAAATGAAGAAACTGCAGCAAAGTCAATGTCATCACAAATGTTAAAATCTCCTTGTCTCTACTAGTCATGACTCAGGCTTTTACCTAGTTTATAGCTGTTTTTTTCCCCCTCCATTTCATGCATTTTACAAGTTCTATATTTTACCATTTATTTATCTTGCATTGTTTGATCTGTGTCTAAAGTTTTCTTTAAAATGGAGTGATCCCTTAAAAACCTGAACGGTACACATAAATTATAATAAAAATATGAAGCAATGTGGCGTTTGTGTCACTAATAAATTATTGCCACGCGTGTTCAAACTAATGCTTTAAAATTATTTACAGAAAACCCCAACAATAGAGAAATCACGTAGACCTTAATCTAACTCATATTTTGCTAATCAATACACTGACTAAAGAATTATGAATGATTAGACACATCAATTTTAGCTACTTTATTTATAATAGAAACTCACCAAACCATCTGTCGTCGTTCTGTGTGCTTTCCAGCTCTTTGAAATCAACAACATGAGACGGGGCATCAAACTCATAGCGATCTGAGTCGATTTCGGCCATGATCGCAACACAGGAACCTACAAGAGAAGTCACTGAACACAGATAGAGAAGTTAAGGAAAATATAATCGTATTAATATCAATACAATATAAATCAAAGAACGTTTTCACACGAGTGAAGTGTTATATTGATTAAAACTATATTGCAGTTTGTGTACTTATAACACAGCTTTAGCCACAGTATGATTATTAACATCGGTTGGAAATGAACTGGCAGGAAACACTTCCACAAGCCTAAATGTTAACACTCGTTCTCTACGTGAAGCAGGGGTTGTTTTCCTGAATCGTATGCTTTCAGAGAGCGGTTTGCCTTCATTGATGCCATGACACAAAAACAACAAAGAAGGTTCCCACATCCTGTGCATAAACTAGCTGTAAGAACCAAAGCTAAAGTCAACGAACTCAAACTAAAACACGGTAAACGACGCTATACTAACAGACATACCTTAAAAACACAATTAAGGATATACCGAGAGTAATTCGTGTACACTATTAGTTGTTACACACTTACCGAGCCGACAGCCTCTAAAACCAGACAAACCAGCACCGCGCAAAGCCTTACGTTGGCTTTTGAACCGTTTCCGATTTGAACGAGCCAATAGCTCAACAGCTCGCGAAGAATTGGTCAATTTTACCACATGGTCACAGGAAACAGGAAGTCAACTTTTTTTTTTTTTTTTTTTTTTTAAGAACAAAACATGGAATTTTTAACACTAGGGTTCTATATCTAGCTTTAAAAAAATGAAGCTGTTTCGTTCAGGACAGTGTATGTTTTGGTCATTGTATGTTTTGTTCAAAATGCAATATTAAAAACAAAAAAGGAATAATTATTGGATTTTTATTTTTGAATTCTAAAATTTAAATTAGTATTCAAGGCATTTTTCTTTATCGGGATAGAGAAAGGATAAACAAAACTTTTAAACCGGCTTATTTTAATTTTTTTGTTTCTAAAAACAAAACAAACAAACAAACAAAAAACAAAAAAAAAGTGCGAGAAGACAATCAAAAAGTTTTCTTCATGTTACAACCGGAAGTTGCTGTTTTCAAAGTAAGAGTGGTGCTGTGTAGGAGCTAGAAAGAATTTCGGGGCTGTCGGCCGCTGGCTAAAACACTCGGTGGTTGTTCATTTCTACATTCACTGATATCAAAAGAGAGACGTAGCTAGGCTATAAGCAAAGGAATGGAAAAATATAACAAGTAAGTCCGTTTGTGCCTTTCTGGGTGTGTGCTTTCATGCGTAAAATACGTCTGATGCCCTTCCTGACTCAACCAAGGAGGAGACTGGCTTTTTATTTATTTTTATGTCACTTTTTATTGAATTTCAGTAACAGACAAATACAAACATTATACAGAAATATGAAATAAATATACAAAGAAATGGGAAAAATGCCAGAAGTACAAAATACAGGAATCAATAAATACATATTTCAGATGAAACAGTTAAATAAATATAAGTAGGCAGTCATTTTTACAGCTTTGGGGTTTAATGAAGGCCAAAGGAATTTTGTGTACTGTAACTCTAATAGAAATAGTTTAAATGCTGTTCTTTTGGAAGTAAATTTACATTTATGAATAAGGAATTTTGCTATGGCAATCAACAGGTTAATTATGTAGTATTCTTTCTTTTTGGAATTGCAAACATTGTAGAAACCTAACAAAACATTCATATGCACAAGAGAGAGAAGAAAAAAAAATCACTGTACACGGTCATTTTCAAAACAAGTGAATAGCAGTTTCATTGTCCTGGTTGCAAAAATATCAACTGCAGTCAATGTCTTTATGAAGGCATGTCTTTGCAGGGTTGTTAAGATACTTAGAAGACAACAGTAGTCTATTTGATTACAGAGACAAATTGTTTCAAATAGTGGGTTATATAACGCACAGTGGCAATTACGTCTTTCTGGAGTACCAGAGGCATATCAGTAGGCATCAATTACTGTATTATTGCAACATTACATTTATTTGATTCATTATTTTAATGCAGAACACATACAAATTCCAAATTGGCCCATAGTTTCACACTATCCATTTGCTTTCTAAGCTTTACAGGATGACTGCATTTGAACTCTTGGACTTTGTCCATGAGAAAAAACTGACAGAGTTGTATTTACCGTAAATATTTGGATATTCTTTAGGCTTTCTCTACCAGTGACTGATATATCAGAAATGATATTATACTATAGACCACAGAAGGTGTGAAACAGTAGTTTCAACCTTTACTGTATTCTTAAAGTCTGGGGAATGGCCTTCCCACACACATTTCTTTGTTTGAGAACAGAACATGTGGACCTAAATGTTTGAAAGCCAGACACTATTTGTTCACACCATGAGATCATTTCAAACGCAGTTCCTCAGATGCTTCATTAAGAAAACTTGTATCCTTCTATCCACTCATTCATCCACCCTGCCATCAAATGCTTGTAGAAATTCTTGAATTGGCTCTTGAATCCTGGCGTTAAAATGTTCTTCACAGCTGGAAGCTATTTGATCAGGTTTCTTTATTTACTTTCTATGTCCATTTAGTTTGATAGAAGTTTACAGTCATTAACAATGAATATATGAAATTATATTTGGATCAATTTTATACAAATATATGAAAACAAAATCCAAACCCATTTTTATATTGCATAATTAACCTCCTGGTTTTACTTAATAGGCAATACAACACTGTATGCCAAAGACATTCATGAGATTATTTTTTTTCTTTTTAAATGCAGATGCTACAAAAGGAGATTAATACTATAAACCTTTAATGTTTGTATTAGAAATATTTTCCAAATTACAAATATCCCTGATGTCCTTTCAATAAAAAAATAATAGAACAGTAAAATTAGTCTAATTTGCCTCTCTTTATCACATTCATCTAACTTTTGTTAAGGCAATTGTTATATTAATCATCATATCATCAAATGTGTGTTCATGTGTACAATTTGTCATGTGTTAATACACGATGACTGCATTACTCTTTGTACTTTTGAACAGCTGAGTCATGTTAGCACACAGATAAGACACCAGCCTGACCTTCAAGGCCAAAGACGGGCTCACATGCAGACACACACACATACACTCACATTTACATCAACACTTACACATACACACACACACACACCAACTGACGCACACACACTATCGAAGACAGATATCAGTGGCGCCAGCCTTCCTCAATACATCCACCTCTTCATCATTCGTCAACGTCTCCACTGTTGGGGGGCATCTGACCCCCTCCTTTCCTCTCATCAGGGTGGAACTTTTCTCTATCTGTATAAAGTTTAAGCTGTGGAACTTTCCCAGTTAGTTGCTGGCCACTTTTCCTTCCTACATCATGCTTTGACTGGACTTCATCATTCAACCAGAGCACAAATCATGTCTCCAAATGAGGGCAACCGCAAATTTGCAGTGACATATCACATTCATCTAACTTTTCATATAAATTACCATCAGGTGGTCACAATGGAACTTTATATACCAGTAAACTGAGGGTTTGAATTCCAGAGGACAAAATCCCAACCCTTTATTAAAGAAATGGACAAAAAACATCTGATGTATGAATATAAAATAATGACACTGAAACCAAATCACAAAGGACAGAATAAGAAACACTTGACTTCTTGATTCATTCGCCTCTCGTTTCAAGACCTATGACAACATGGAAGCTACTGAGTAAAGATTTCGAACTAGTCTTAGGAGAGTGACTACACTGTTAAAACCCAGACAGTTATTCACTGTGAGAAGAAGTGCCCAATTATGTTTTTTTTACCAATCGTTTGGTATCATTCTAAGAGCTATGTTTAAACCTGCAAACCTTGGGTATTGTCTGAGAGACTGACTATTTTACATCAAATACTAGAAAAGAGCATGTAACATCTAGCAACTTTCTCAACACAAGCCTCAATTCTTAGTATAGCATAATGATGATAAACAGAGCCATAACATTACCTGTTTTGGACTCAAAATCTTTCTAGTTTGCTTCTGAGCCTGGTCATCCCACCTACAACTAATCAGCTTGAGGATTATCTATAGGAGCATCTGTTCTCATTAAAACTAACTTTGCATTGACTATTCAGTCAGAGTGCAGCTCCTGATGTTTACCCCATATTACATGCGTCAACTTCACAGATCAAAAACTCATGCAAGCAAGGGGAGAACATGCAACTGTACACAAAAAAAGTTTAAGGTCCTCTTGGGATCTCTTGGTGTAAGGTAGAAATACCAACCCAATGTGCTAGTGCTAAAAAACAATTTGGATCGCTTAAAATGCTTAAGTTTCCACATTAATTATGTTTGGTTTGATTTGCCCCCATTCTGTGTAAGTTTTTAGTCCAAATGTACAGTAATTATTTTCTACAAAGGATATTTATGACATAAAATAAACAATTGTTGGTGCTGTAACAATTACATTTCCTATGTATCTTCATGGTGGTTGGAAGCTGCAACACTTCTGAGAGAAATTAATAAAATTCAGTTTCAGTAGCATGTGACATCAGGATGGGGATTAGGATTGGTGGGCCCCTAAATGCTTCTTCATATCTAGCAGCACCAGTGGTGAGCACAGAAGGAGATGAAGAAAAGAAACCTCAAGCAGCTACCATAGTTTATTTCTATGGCAGGTGAAAAGTGCATGGGACACGATGCAAATCGATGGCATTTGACTTTTGGTAGATATGGTTAATAAGTCACAAATGTCCATGGTTTGTTTGAGAGAGCATTAGTTGCCACCTAGCTCAAGTCCGACAGGAATTAGGCGAAGAAAAGCCAGTTACCGTTTGCTTACTTGAGTTCAATGGCGTTTATATATTATAGGTGTAGTCCACATTTTGGAAACAAGCAATATTTGAGTTAGCAAAATCACCTCTAACCTCCACCCCCTCCTCCCTAGGACAATGATCAATAACTCAATCAATCGGGATTATACAGTTCTTAATGATGATACATTAGCTATAAGCGATAAAGACAAGGCCAACATGATGGTGAAAGTATTAGCAAAAGTTAATACCAATGGAAACCTGACAGATAAGAATAAAACAAAGAGAATACTGGAAACATACAGAAAACAGCAGAAACCAGGCAACTTTCTAAATGTTTGGTGCACAATTAGTGAAATTAAAAGAGCAATAAGATAGGCAAAAATCACTTCTCCTGGGAGAAATAAAATCAGTTATGCTATAGTGAAACATTTTAATGCCAATACATTGAGAATAATAATATTATTGATAATAATAATAATGCATTGGATTTTATATAGCATTTTATCATAAACACTCAAAGTTCTTTAGAGAACTAAGGCATTATTCTTTCACTCTCCACACTTAGTGGTGGTAAGCTACAATTGTAGCCACAGCTGCCCTGGGGCAGACTGATGGAAGCGAGGCTGCCATAGTGCGCCATTGGCCCCACTGACCACCACCAGCACTCACTCAGACACTATATTCATAATAGGCAATGTGGGTGAAGTGCCTTGCCCAAGGACACAATGGCAGATACCACTGGAGCGACTGTCCCCCACTGTGGCACCTGGAATTCTCAGTGGTCTCCCATCCAACTACTAACCCAATCCAATTTATTTATAAAGCACTATTAAAAACATCGTCACAGAGTATAATTGGAACAGTAAAAGTCACCTTCAACACTGGTTAAACGCCAAAGAGAACATGCGTGTCTTGTGGTATGATTTAAATATAACCAGGCCCAGACCTGCTTAGCTTCAGAGATCGGGCAATGACAGGCTGGTATGGCAACGCATTAGCGTTATATAATAGTCACAAGGTAAATGCCCAAATAGTTGGAAACTTGCATTCAATGTCCCTGTCAAAAAGCCACAAGAACATCCAACAATAGCTACAAATCACAGTCCAATAGCGTTAACATTACAATTATGCAAAGTCATGGAGAAAATGATAGTTGAAATAATACGTTTTTACTTGGAGTCAAAAGAGTTATTGTTGAAAACACCTTTTCTGGTTTCAGAACAGGAAGGAGCATGCTGGATACTATGCTATAAAAGCTGATATTAGAAAGGCACAAGCCAATAAAGAAACAGGTGCGGCAGTTTTCTTCGATACAGAGAAAGGTTATGACATGCTACGGAAAGAGGGAAAATTCATTAAAATAACAAAAATGTGGATAACAGGTAAGATATATTATTTACAGTATGGTACAAAGATTTTCATAAGGATAAATACAAGTTTTTCTGATAATGTGAAAGTAGACACCAAATGCTTAAAAGGGAGTGTAATAAGTCCAATTTTATTTTTCATTATGATAAATTACATTTAGACATCAGTCGAAAGTGACGAATGATGTGATGAAAATATCATAATATTTGTGCTTTATATTCATAACAACCACATCTGGACAATAACATGTTTGGTATAAAGCACCAATAGTTAATGTCACAGACATTTAAAAACAATTGTCAAGAAAAAATAAGTATAAGTATTTTTCATATTTTGCACACGTAATGATGTCTGATGTTACATCATTGTCAGCTTAGCCTTGGCATTTACCAGCGGGCCAACATGATAAAGACTGTTTGTTAATTCCACTACAGAAGCCAGATGATCTCTGCAATTAGATGAGAGGGAAGAAAATATCGGTATAGACATCAGTTATCTGCCAAATGAGTTAAAAATCCAATATCATGCTTGTGACAAAAAAATAGGCTCTTCACTTATCTTAAAGCTGCTATCCGGAATTTCTGAAAAACGTCGATGTCCGCCCTAAACAGTTTCACTTCCTTCCCCTGCCTCTCAAGATTGTATCGGGTCGCATTGATATAGGTCTATGGGTCAGGTAAGAGCCAAAATGTTTGCTGTTGTGACGCGTGGCCTTGTTTCCGCGCACAGTTACGCATTCACTTTGATTGACAGTCTCAAAAACAGGAAGTCAAAGCCTATTGGCTGGGAGCACCTGGCGATCATTTCCATTTGTATAGGGGTCCATATGACGAAGAAGGGACTTCTATACAATAATGTATATGAATGACCACCGGCAGTAGAACATAGTAAAAGATTAGTTAGGTATTTTTCACATTTCAAAAGAATCATACATAAACAAAGATTTCTCAGAAACTCCGGATATCAGCTTTAAAGACAGAAACAGCGAAAGAAGTATCAATCGGAACCACTTCGTTTCACTGAGTATTCTATCACAATCTGCATCTATTTTGTTAAAATCAATGGCCATTAGGGAAAAAATGTTGCATCAAAAAAGGTGAAATTGTAAAAGAGAAGAAAATTAATGTGGGACTATTTTGGATATCCTAAAAAAGACCAGGATGCAGTATGAGCGGACAGGTATCCAATATGCAAAACATGTTGGAGAAAAGTTGCTGCCAAAGGCGCCATTACGTCCAATATAAAACAACATCTTTGAGACAATCATCCCTCCCAGTTTGTTCACATAAAGATACAAAACTGTATTTAAAACTCTAATAATTGAGTATAACAAGAAGAACCCGATAGAACATCAAAAAACCTCATAAAAGTGAAGCCTTTTTAAAATGTTGTTTGAACCGTGAAAGTGAGGGAAAAAAGGGCTTTGTGAATCCAAGCATCAGCCTGCATAGTTACTCATGACTCACTGACATTTGTCTATGCCACAGACGACACTGCAGTAGTTCACACTGATCAATTGGAAAAATGTTGTAGGATCCGGAGGAGCACACTGTCACATTAAATTAAGCATAACTATAAAATCATTCAAATTTTATAATTAATAATTTAATCGCACTTTGCAAGTTTTAGATATTGATACATTTTCAAACAACTTTTTAATGTGATGTATTTGATCATTCTGATTTTTTAGAAGGGCACAAGTCCTGAGAAAAATGGCGTCCATTTTTGAACTATTCAAGTTTTTGTTTGTTTTTTTCTACAGTAATGTCATACATGAAAAAATTATACCACTTTTTTTCACATATTTAAAAAAAAAAATAAATAAAAAAATACCAGTAATGATAGTATATGTCCACTTTATTCAATTACCTCCTCTCATAATATATATATATATATATATATATATATATATATATATATATGTAACAAAAAAACATGTTAAATGAACCTAAGGGCTCAATCATGTGCTGGGCACAATGACCTCACCTCCCGGGGTGAAACATTGTCCTCTGACAGTTCAGGTTTTCCAACCTCATCAGTAACCTGGACTGGGCAGTTGATGGCAGAGTAATCTTGCATCATCTCATTTGCAATTTTTAACAATAATTCCATGTCTGAATCATCAAGCTTCAACTCCGAGGTTTCTTCTGGGGTCAGAACCTGGGTGGATTCCTCCAATCCAGACGGGATCAAACACTGTGTTGACTGATAACAACCAGTGTGAGAAAACAACTCAGTGGAATACTCAAGGTGCTGTTGGTGAACATCAGGTAAATACTGCCCAAGCTGATAGTGAACAGCAGGTTGATCTGATGAACAGGTAGTATTACTGCCTTCACCACCATGTTGATTTTGGTCTGGAAGCTGTTGAGTCTTCTTCTGGTTGGTCACAGCAATGACCCTGTTTTTGACTGGTTTCTTTGTCATCTTGTGAAGAAGTTCTGGGTGTTCCCTTTTGAAATTGGGGTTGTGGAAGTATTTACAATCCCCCTTAATGGCCTTTAACCGAATCTTCTTGAAGCCATACAGGTTGAGTCTTCGGTGGAAGGATTTGAAGTATGCGTCTGAGATCTCACATTCTTGGGAGAGGACCGCCTTCTCTAAGAGGGACTGGTTAATGATGACTACCTCACCCCTGCTGTCCCAGAAAATAGTATTGTTGGCCGGGTCATTCACCATATTCCACAATTTGGCTGGGAATGTGTTTGTCTCGATAAAGTCTTGAAAAGACCATTGAGGAGCAGATGATTCCATTTTCCTTACACTGTTTCTGTATAAAATTCGGTAGAAATGTTGGCTTCAAAAGGTTGTGTTGTTTTTAGAGTTTGTCTGTTCTGTAGAATGACTAGATAAAAGCGGAAGTAGAACAATGAAAAAGAAGCAGCCTTTGTGGAACTGTCAACAAATGGTTTCCACGGCGACCAATTTATGTTTTTCCATGCAGTTCTAAATGTACACAAAGCTGCTATGCCCAAATCTGGCTGACATCAGTGTATCTACGCAGTCACCACCCAATCAGGGGTCCGTAGAGAGAAATGGGGGTCATTGGGGGACAGGTGGAGTCATGACTTTAAGTCAGTGATACTCAACATGTGGCTCTTTGTTTTAATTTTAATCATTATTCCCCCAGAAAATCTTAAAAGATGGAAACTTTTTAACCCCCTTTTACCTGAAGTGAAAATGGGGCGGACTCTGGCTATGTTCTACAAATGATAAAAACCAAATTTTGTTATATTTTTATAGTGAGGAATAAAAGTGAGCTCAGAGTATAAAATAACGCCCAGGTTTTTAACTTGTGTGGAGAGAATCAAAGATGCTAATTGAAGTTTAAGTTTCTCTCTCTGGGCTTCAAGACAAGAACTAAAACTAAAGTTTTGTCTTGACTGAGCCAGAGAAAGTTTTCTGCCATCCAGAATTTTATTTCTAAAACACAGTTAAAAAGAGCATCCATTGGACTGGTGTCATCAAGAGACACAGATGTACAGCTGTGTATCGTCAGCATAACTGTGGAAGTTCAGTCTGTGCCTCCTGATGACATCGCCAAGAGGGAGCATATATTGATTAAATAAAACAGGGCCTAAAATTGATCTTATGACAACCAGAGCAAACATTTCCCAAAGTATCATCATCCAATACCACATTGAGTTCCATTTCCCATTTTATATGTTGTGTATTATCAGATACATCCATCAACAGTTTGTGATAAACTAAAGACACTTGTTTTTTCATTACACCATTGTTTTCAATTAGATCAATAAAATGTTTTTCTATGTTTGTTGGTTTTCTTCCGAGCTGATCTCAGTCCTTATATTTTGTTAAATGAGTCCTTATTTGTAAATATCTATAGTGGTCTGAGTGTAGGTTGAAGTTGAATCTTAGCTGAACAAATGTTTTCACTACATTTCCCTCAAACAGCTGGTTCACAGTGATAAGTTTATTCTCAGCCCACCTATCAAAGCCCCCGTCTGCTCGAGATGAAGAAACACAATATTCCTACTTATGGACATGGCAAGCGAGAGGGCAACCATTCCTCTTGATTGTTTTAGTACCTGGTTCCAGACTTCTAGAGTGTGTTTAACCCATACATTCTCAATCTTCATTTTTTTTCTGTCTCTCTAAACCAGGGGTGTCAAACTCAAATACACAGTGGGCCAAAATTTAAAACTTGAACAAAGTCGCGGGCCAACATTGAACAAATGAACCTTTTAATATGGTCCCAAACATGTTTTGTTTTAACATTGAATATGGAATGGGCAACACTTATTACTTTACAATATAATCAATACAATAATGCAGCCATGCAAAATCGAATTTCAAATAAATAAAAAAAACACATCAATGGCATTGATTTATTAAATTAAATTTAAATAAAAATTGCATGCCTCTTTCCTATTTGCAGCCTTCAGATTTAAATATCAAAATAAACTTTTTCCACAGGCTAACAATTGCAAAAATAAAACAACAATAATAAATCAATCAACCATTCAAGCCCATGCCTTGGAGTAGCAAGAAAAAGTGCATAAAGCAAAAGTTAATTATTGCTCAGTTTGCTACACACTGATCTAATCTGATGTGTCCTTGCCAGATACCTGGTATCTCTTCTTGGATGCTAGTTCATCAATGTCTGGGCTCAGGCTATGAGCTGAGGAAATCCTCAGTATCGAGTGAAAGTGTTCATCAGTCAGACGTCTCCAGTGAGATGTTTTGGTCATCTTCATCGAGGAGAAAGTTGCTCACATAGATAAGTGCTGCCAAACATGGAGAGCATCTAAGCAGCTTGGGTGCGGAGCTGAGGCATTGTGTCAGGGATGAACTGTGGAAACTGTGCGGTGCCCACAGCATCATACTTTGACTTCAGTGTGTCATTACACTGGAGTTCAATCAGCTCCATTTGTAGGTTGGTTGGTGTGCGTTTTCCACATTAACTGCAAAGGGATTACTGAGCAATTCAAACCTACATTTCTGGACATCAAAGTCGGCAAATCGCCGGCTAAATTCAGCGCCAAGTACAATGAGTTTTTCAGTAAACTGTGCGCATGGGAACACAGCGGTAGAGATCTGTGTTTTTCTGGCTTGGCAGCAGGGAAAATGGCCAAGGATTTCTTGCAGCATCTGATTCTCCCACAGGCACAGTTCAGTTTTAAAAGCCCTCACTGCAGCGTACATGTCTGTGATGATGCGCCCCCGCCCCTGAAGCTGCAGGTTCAGCGCATCGAGATGGCTCGAGATGTCACACAGAAAGGCCAGCTCACACAGAAACTTTTGCCCCCGGAGCACTGCTGTGTCCTTCCCTTAGCTTTCCAGAAACTGACATATTTCCTCGTGCAGCTCGAAACATCTGTTCAGTACTTTTCCTCGGCTTAACCATCTCACGTCTGCATATTCCGAACGACATTCCTCCAGAAAAGACTTAAACTGGCAGTGATTCAGACCTTTGGCTCTTATAAAGTTAACTACTTGTGTTACTGTGGTCATAACATGTTCCATCTTTAGGGCATTGCCACACAGTGATTCCTGATGTATGACAGTTAGCTCACCTGCACAATTTTCTTTCCGCATCTTCTCCCAAACCCTGCCCACCAGTCCACTCTTTTTACCGCACATTGCTGGCGCACCATCTATTGTTATTCCCACAAGTTTATCCCACAGTAGCTTTATTTCACGGTGAAAGTTGTAGCGTGAAATCGCTATGACTACTGTCCATTTGTAGTTGAGCGTTTGGACGTCCTACTTCTTTTCTGGGTCCTGTCCTGATTTATGCGCCAAAACAACAGCAGAGCATTATGGTATTTGTAGTATTAGCGGTGAATGCGCTGTACACTTCCTGGTTTTGCTGGATTTGTCTATAATACTGGCGGGCCAGCTCTAGTAGTCATTTGGGAATGCCTTGCGGGCCAAATATAATTACACTGCAAGCCAGAGTTTGACACTTATGCTCTAAACCAATAAATGGGAGACTGGATAGTGATATTCCTGGTACTGACTCCTCCTCCAGAGAGACCCACATTGTTTCTGGATCACGAATGATCCGGGTCACTATTGCTCTTATTTGGGCAGCCCAATAATACATTTTTATGTCAGGCAGTGGTTGAGGTCTTTCATCCTCAACCATAAGTTTGGCTTCAGTCTTTTTCAGAGGCTCATGTTGCAGGGCGTGCAGTGCTCAGCGGTTGCTGTAAGGCACTTAAAGAACACCAACTCAATTCCTGAGCAGTTTCAGTCCTCAGCCTCCCTCTACAGCGTCTGATGGAGCCCCATTACTCTTTGTACTTTTGAACAGCTGAGTCATGTTAGCACACAGATAAGACACCAGCCTGACCTTCAAGGCCAAAGACGGGCTCACATGCAGACACACACACATACACTCACATTTACATCAACACTTACACATACACACACCAACTGACGCACACACACTATCGAAGACAGATATCAGTGGCGCCAGCCTTCCTCAATACATCCACCTCTTCATCATTCGTCAACGTCTCCACTGTTGGGGGGCATCTGACCCCCTCCTTTCCTCTCATCAGGGTGGAACTTTTCTCTATCTGTATAAAGTTTAAGCTGTGGAACTTTCCCAGTTAGTTGCTGGCCACTTTTCCTTCCTACATCATGCTTTGACTGGACTTCATCATTCAACCAGAGCACAAATCATGTCTCCAAATGAGGGCAACTGCAAATTTGCAGTGACATATCACATTCATCTAACTTTTCATATAAATTACCATCAGGTGGTCACAATGGAACTTTATATACCAGTAAACTGAGGGTTTGAATTCCAGAGGACAAAATCCCAACCCTTTATTAAAGAAATGGACAAAAAACATCTGATGTATGAATATAAAATAATGACACTGAAACCAAATCACAAAGGACAGAATAAGAAACACTTGACTTCTTGATTCATTCGCCTCTCGTTTCAAGACCTATGACAACATGGAAGCTACTGAGTAAAGATTTCGAACTAGTCTTAGGAGAGTGACTACACTGTTAAAACCCAGACAGTTATTCACTGTGAGAAGAAGTGCCCAATTATGTTTTTTTTACCAATCGTTTGGTATCATTCTAAGAGCTATGTTTAAACCTGCAAACCTTGGGTATTGTCTGAGAGACTGACTATTTTACATCAAATACTAGAAAAGAGCATGTAACATCTAGCAACTTTCTCAACACAAGCCTCAATTCTTAGTATAGCATAATGATGATAAACAGAGCCATAACATTACCTGTTTTGGACTCAAAATCTTTCTAGTTTGCTTCTGAGCCTGGTCATCCCACCTACAACTAATCAGCTTGAGGATTATCTATAGGAGCATCTGTTCTCATTAAAACTAACTTTGCATTGACTATTCAGTCAGAGTGCAGCTCCTGATGTTTACCCCATATTACATGCGTCAACTTCACAGATCAAAAACTCATGCAAGCAAGGGGAGAACATGCAACTGTACACAAAAAAAGTTTAAGGTCCTCTTGGGATCTCTTGGTGTAAGGTAGAAATACCAACCCAATGTGCTAGTGCTAAAAAACAATTTGGATCGCTTAAAATGCTTAAGTTTCCACATTAATTATGTTTGGTTTGATTTGCCCCCATTCTGTGTAAGTTTTTAGTCCAAATGTACAGTAATTATTTTCTACAAAGGATATTTATGACATAAAATAAACAATTGTTGGTGCTGTAACAATTACATTTCCTATGTATCTTCATGGTGGTTGGAAGCTGCAACACTTCTGAGAGAAATTAATAAAATTCAGTTTCAGTAGCATGTGACATCAGGATGGGGATTAGGATTGGTGGGCCCCTAAATGCTTCTTCATATCTAGCAGCACCAGTGGTGAGCACAGAAGGAGATGAAGAAAAGAAACCTCAAGCAGCTACCATAGTTTATTTCTATGGCAGGTGAAAAGTGCATGGGACACGATGCAAATCGATGGCATTTGACTTTTGGTAGATATGGTTAATAAGTCACAAATGTCCATGGTTTGTTTGAAAGAGCATTAGTTGCCACCTAGCTCAAGTCCGACAGGAATTAGGCGAAGAAAAGCCAGTTACCGTTTGCTTACTTGAGTTCAATGGCGTTTATATATTATAGGTGTAGTCCACATTTTTGGAAAACAAGCAATATTTGAGTTAGCAAAATCACCTCTAACCTCCACCCCCTCCTCCCTAGGACAATGATCAATAACTCAATCAATCGGGATTATACAGTTCTTAATGATGATACATTAGCTATAAGCGATAAAGACAAGGCCAACATGATGGTGAAAGTATTAGCAAAAGTTAATACCAATGGAAACCTGACAGATAAGAATAAAACAAAGAGAATACTGGAAACATACAGAAAACAGCAGAAACCAGGCAACTTTCTAAATGTTTGGTGCACAATTAGTGAAATTAAAAGAGCAATAAGATAGGCAAAAATCACTTCTCCTGGGAGAAATAAAATCAGTTATGCTATAGTGAAACATTTTAATGCCAATACATTGAGAATAATAATATTATTGATAATAATAATAATGCATTGGATTTTATATAGCATTTTATCATAAACACTCAAAGTTCTTTAGAGAACTAAGGCATTATTCTTTCACTCTCCACACTTAGTGGTGGTAAGCTACAATTGTAGCCACAGCTGCCCTGGGGCAGACTGATGGAAGCGAGGCTGCCATAGTGCGCCATTGGCCCCACTGACCACCACCAGCACTCACTCAGACACTATATTCATAATAGGCAATGTGGGTGAAGTGCCTTGCCCAAGGACACAATGGCAGATACCACTGGAGCGACTGTCCCCCACTGTGGCACCTGGAATTCTCAGTGGTCTCCCATCCAACTACTAACCCAATCCAATTTATTTATAAAGCACTATTAAAAACATCGTCACAGAGTATAATTGGAACAGTAAAAGTCACCTTCAACACTGGTTAAACGCCAAAGAGAACATGCGTGTCTTGTGGTATGATTTAAATATAACCAGGCCCAGACCTGCTTAGCTTCAGAGATCGGGCAATGACAGGCTGGTATGGCAACGCATTAGCGTTATATAATAGTCACAAGGTAAATGCCCAAATAGTTGGAAACTTGCATTCAATGTCCCTGTCAAAAAGCCACAAGAACATCCAACAATAGCTACAAATCACAGTCCAATAGCGTTAACATTACAATTATGCAAAGTCATGGAGAAAATGATAGTTGAAATAATACGTTTTTACTTGGAGTCAAAAGAGTTATTGTTGAAAACACCTTTTCTGGTTTCAGAACAGGAAGGAGCATGCTGGATACTATGCTATAAAAGCTGATATTAGAAAGGCACAAGCCAATAAAGAAACAGGTGCGGCAGTTTTCTTCGATACAGAGAAAGGTTATGACATGCTACGGAAAGAGGGAAAATTCATTAAAATAACAAAAATGTGGATAACAGGTAAGATATATTATTTACAGTATGGTACAAAGATTTTCATAAGGATAAATACAAGTTTTTCTGATAATGTGAAAGTAGACACCAAATGCTTAAAAGGGAGTGTAATAAGTCCAATTTTATTTTTCATTATGATAAATTACATTTAGACATCAGTCGAAAGTGACGAATGATGTGATGAAAATATCATAATATTTGTGCTTTATATTCATAACAACCACATCTGGACAATAACATGTTTGGTATAAAGCACCAATAGTTAATGTCACAGACATTTAAAAACAATTGTCAAGAAAAAATAAGTATAAGTATTTTTCATATTTTGCACACGTAATGATGTCTGATGTTACATTATTGTCAGCTTAGCCTTGGCATTTACCAGCGGGCCAACATGATAAAGACTGTTTGTTAATTCCACTACAGAAGCCAGATGATCTCTGCAATTAGATGAGAGGGAAGAAAATATCGGTATAGACATCAGTTATCTGCCAAATGAGTTAAAAATCCAATATCATGCTTGTGACAAAAAAATAGGCTCTTCACTTATCTTAAAGCTGCTATCCGGAATTTCTGAAAAACGTCGATGTCCGCCCTAAACAGTTTCACTTCCTTCCCCTGCCTCTCAAGATTGTATCGGGTCGCATTGATATAGGTCTATGGGTCAGGTAAGAGCCAAAATGTTTGCTGTTGTGACGCGTGGCCTTGTTTCCGCGCACAGTTACGCATTCACTTTGATTGACAGTCTCAAAAACAGGAAGTCAAAGCCTATTGGCTGGGAGCACCTGGCGATCATTTCCATTTGTATAGGGGTCCATATGACGAAGAAGGGACTTCTATACAATAATGTATATGAATGACCACCGGCAGTAGAACATAGTAAAAGATTAGTTAGGTATTTTTCACATTTCAAAAGAATCATACATAAACAAAGATTTCTCAGAAACTCCGGATATCAGCTTTAAAGACAGAAACAGCGAAAGAAGTATCAATCGGAACCACTTCGTTTCACTGAGTATTCTATCACAATCTGCATCTATTTTGTTAAAATCAATGGCCATTAGGGAAAAAATGTTGCATCAAAAAAGGTGAAATTGTAAAAGAGAAGAAAATTAATGTGGGACTATTTTGGATATCCTAAAAAAGACCAGGATGCAGTATGAGCGGACAGGTATCCAATATGCAAAACATGTTGGAGAAAAGTTGCTGCCAAAGGCGCCATTACGTCCAATATAAAACAACATCTTTGAGACAATCATCCCTCCCAGTTTGTTCACATAAAGATACAAAACTGTATTTAAAACTCTAATAATTGAGTATAACAAGAAGAACCCGATAGAACATCAAAAAACCTCATAAAAGTGAAGCCTTTTTAAAATGTTGTTTGAACCGTGAAAGTGAGGGAAAAAAGGGCTTTGTGAATCCAAGCATCAGCCTGCATAGTTACTCATGACTCACTGACATTTGTCTATGCCACAGACGACACTGCAGTAGTTCACACTGATCAATTGGAAAAATGTTGTAGGATCCGGAGGAGCACACTGTCACATTAAATTAAGCATAACTATAAAATCATTCAAATTTTATAATTAATAATTTAATCACACTTTGCAAGTTTTAGATATTGATACATTTTCAAACAACTTTTTAATGTGATGTATTTGATCATTCTGATTTTTTAGAAGGGCACAAGTCCTGAGAAAAATGGCGTCCATTTTTGAACTATTCAAGTTTTTGTTTGTTTTTTTCTACAGTAATGTCATACATGAAAAAATTATACCACTTTTTTTCACATATTTAAAAAAATAAATAAATAAAAAAATACCAGTAATGATAGTATATGTCCACTTTATGATAGTATATGTCCACTTTATTCAATTACCTCCTCTCATAATATATATATATATATATATATATATATATATATATATATATATATGTAACAAAAAAACATGTTAAATGAACCTAAGGGCTCAATCATGTGCTGGGCACAATGACCTCACCTCCCGGGGTGAAACATTGTCCTCTGACAGTTCAGGTTTTCCAACCTCATCAGTAACCTGGACTGGGCAGTTGATGGCAGAGTAATCTTGCATCATCTCATTTGCAATTTTTAACAATAATTCCATGTCTGAATCATCAAGCTTCAACTCCGAGGTTTCTTCTGGGGTCAGAACCTGGGTGGATTCCTCCAATCCAGACGGGATCAAACACTGTGTTGACTGATAACAACCAGTGTGAGAAAACAACTCAGTGGAATACTCAAGGTGCTGTTGGTGAACATCAGGTAAATACTGCCCAAGCTGATAGTGAACAGCAGGTTGATCTGATGAACAGGTAGTATTACTGCCTTCACCACCATGTTGATTTTGGTCTGGAAGCTGTTGAGTCTTCTTCTGGTTGGTCACAGCAATGACCCTGTTTTTGACTGGTTTCTTTGTCATCTTGTGAAGAAGTTCTGGGTGTTCCCTTTTGAAATTGGGGTTGTGGAAGTATTTACAATCCCCCTTAATGGCCTTTAACCGAATCTTCTTGAAGCCATACAGGTTGAGTCTTCGGTGGAAGGATTTGAAGTATGCGTCTGAGATCTCACATTCTTGGGAGAGGACCGCCTTCTCTAAGAGGGACTGGTTAATGATGACTACCTCACCCCTGCTGTCCCAGAAAATAGTATTGTTGGCCGGGTCATTCACCATATTCCACAATTTGGCTGGGAATGTGTTTGTCTCGATAAAGTCTTGAAAAGACCATTGAGGAGCAGATGATTCCATTTTCCTTACACTGTTTCTGTATAAAATTCGGTAGAAATGTTGGCTTCAAAAGGTTGTGTTGTTTTTAGAGTTTGTCTGTTCTGTAGAATGACTAGATAAAAGCGGAAGCAGAACAATGAAAAAGAAGCAGCCTTTGTGGAACTGTCAACAAATGGTTTCCACGGCGACCAATTTATGTTTTTCCATGCAGTTCTAAATGTACACAAAGCTGCTATGCCCAAATCTGGCTGACATCAGTGTATCTACGCAGTCACCACCCAATCAGGGGTCCGTAGAGAGAAATGGGGGTCATTGGGGGACAGGTGGAGTCATGACTTTAAGTCAGTGATACTCAACATGTGGCTCTTTGTTTTAATTTTAATCATTATTCCCCCAGAAAATCTTAAAAGATGGAAACTTTTTAACCCCCTTTTACCTGAAGTGAAAATGGGGCGGACTCTGGCTATGTTCTACAAATGATAAAAACCAAATTTTGTTATATTTTTATAGTGAGGAATAAAAGTGAGCTCAGAGTATAAAATAACGCCCAGGTTTTTAACTTGTGTGGAGAGAATCAAAGATGCTAATTGAAGTTTAAGTTTCTCTCTCTGGGCTTCAAGACAAGAACTAAAACTAAAGTTTTGTCTTGACTGAGCCAGAGAAAGTTTTCTGCCATCCAGAATTTTATTTCTAAAACACAGTTAAAAAGAGCATCCATTGGACTGGTGTCATCAAGAGACACAGATGTACAGCTGTGTATCGTCAGCATAACTGTGGAAGTTCAGTCTGTGCCTCCTGATGACATCGCCAAGAGGGAGCATATATTGATTAAATAAAACAGGGCCTAAAATTGATCTTATGACAACCAGAGCAAACATTTCCCAAAGTATCATCATCCAATACCACATTGAGTTCCATTTCCCATTTTATATGTTGTGTATTATCAGATACATCCATCAACAGTTTGTGATAAACTAAAGACACTTGTTTTTTCATTACACCATTGTTTTCAATTAGATCAATAAAATGTTTTTCTATGTTTGTTGGTTTTCTTCCGAGCTGATCTCAGTCCTTATATTTTGTTAAATGAGTCCTTATTTGTAAATATCTATAGTGGTCTGAGTGTAGGTTGAAGTTGAATCTTAGTTGAACAAATGTTTTCACTACATTTCCCTCAAACAGCTGGTTCACAGTGATAAGTTTATTCTCAGCCCACCTATCAAAGCCCCCGTCTGCTCGAGATGAAGAAACACAATATTCCTACTTATGGACATGGCAAGCGAGAGGGCAACCATTCCTCTTGATTGTTTTAGTACCTGGTTCCAGACTTCTAGAGTGTGTTTAACCCATACATTCTCAATCTTCATTTTTTTTCTGTCTCTCTAAACCAGGGGTGTCAAACTCAAATACACAGTGGGCCAAAATTTAAAACTTGAACAAAGTCACGGGCCAACATTGAACAAAGGAACCTTTTAATATGGTCCCAAACATGTTTTGTTTTAACATTGAATATGGAATGGGCAACACTTATTACTTTACAATATAATCAATACAATAATGCAGCCATGCAAAATCGAATTTCAAATAAATAAAAAAAAACACATCAATGGCATTGATTTATTAAATTAAATTTAAATAAAAATTGCATGCCTCTTTCCTATTTGCAGCCTTCAGATTTAAATATCAAAATAAACTTTTTCCACAGGCTAACAATTTCAAAAATAAAACAACAATAATAAATCAATCAACCATTCAAGCCCATGCCTTGGAGTAGCAAGAAAAAGTGCATAAAGCAAAAGTTAATTATTGCTCAGTTTGCTACACACTGATCTAATCTGATGTGTCCTTGCCAGATACCTGGTATCTCTTCTTGGATGCTAGTTCATCAATGTCTGGGCTCAGGCTCTGAGCTGAGGAAATCCTCAGTATCGAGTGAAAGTGTTCATCAGTCAGACGTCTCCAGTGAGATGTTTTGGTCATCTTCATCGAGGAGAAAGTTGCTCACATAGATAAGTGCTGCCAAACATGGAGAGCATCTAAGCAGCTTGGGTGCGGAGCTGAGGCATTGTGTCAGGGATGAACTGTGGAAACTGTGCGGTGCCCACAGCATCATACTTTGACTTCAGTGTGTCATTACACTGGAGTTCAATCAGCTCCATTTGTAGGTTGGTTGGTGTGCGTTTTCCACATTAACTGCAAAGGGATTACTGAGCAATTCAAACCTACATTTCTGGACATCAAAGTCGGCAAATCGCCGGCTAAATTCAGCGCCAAGTACAATGAGTTTTTCAGTAAACTGTGCGCATGGGAACACAGCGGTAGAGATCTGTGTTTTTCTGGCTTGGCAGCAGGGAAAATGGCCAAGGATTTCTTGCAGCATCTGATTCTCCCACAGGCACAGTTCAGTTTTAAAAGCCCTCACTGCAGCGTACATGTCTGTGATGATGCGCCCCCGCCCCTGAAGCTGCAGGTTCAGCGCATCGAGATGGCTCGAGATGTCACACAGAAAGGCCAGCTCACACAGAAACTTTTGCCCCCGGAGCACTGCTGTGTCCTTCCCTTAGCTTTCCAGAAACTGACATATTTCCTCGTGCAGCTCGAAACATCTGTTCAGTACTTTTCCTCGGCTTAACCATCTCACGTCTGCATATTCCGAACGACATTCCTCCAGAAAAGACTTAAACTGGCAGTGATTCAGACCTTTGGCTCTTATAAAGTTAACTACTTGTGTTACTGTGGTCATAACATGTTCCATCTTTAGGGCATTGCCACACAGTGATTCCTGATGTATGACAGTTAGCTCACCTGCACAATTTTCTTTCCGCATCTTCTCCCAAACCCTGCCCACCAGTCCACTCTTTTTACCGCACATTGCTGGCGCACCATCTATTGTTATTCCCACAAGTTTATCCCACAGTAGCTTTATTTCACGGTGAAAGTTGTAGCGTGAAATCGCTATGACTACTGTCCATTTGTAGTTGAGCGTTTGGACGTCCTACTTCTTTTCTGGGTCCTGTCCTGATTTATGCGCCAAAACAACAGCAGAGCATTATGGTATTTGTAGTATTAGCGGTGAATGCGCTGTACACTTCCTGGTTTTGCTGGATTTGTCTATAATACTGGCGGGCCAGCTCTAGTAGTCATTTGGGAATGCCTTGCGGGCCAAATATAATTACACTGCAAGCCAGAGTTTGACACTTATGCTCTAAACCAATAAATGGGAGACTGGATAGTGATATTCCTGGTACTGACTCCTCCTCCAGAGAGACCCACATTGTTTCTGGATCACGAATGATCCGGGTCACTATTGCTCTTATTTGGGCAGCCCAATAATACATTTTTATGTCAGGCAGTGGTTGAGGTCTTTCATCCTCAACCATAAGTTTGGCTTCAGTCTTTTTCAGAGGCTCATGTTGCAGGGCGTGCAGTGCTCAGCGGTTGCTGTAAGGCACTTAAAGAACACCAACTCAATTCCTGAGCAGTTTCAGTCCTCAGCCTCCCTCTACAGCGTCTGATGGAGCCCCGTTATGAAGTCCTGATAAAAGGGCTCTGAAAGGGAAAGCAGTTTGTCAGTACCTGGCCTCTTACTGAAATGAATGATGTCAAAATGTCAAACCTGTGTCAGGATCAATGAGTGAGTGTCTGATGAGGAAGTCTAGGACCACCATGGCACAGTTGGGCTTAAAGTCATCAGTGGCCAAAAGCTCTGTGACCTGAAATTACAAAACAAGTGATCACAACAGTGGTCTAAAGTCACCTCTCAAAATACGAGCAACACTGACCTTTTCTATGGGCAGCAGGTAAAAATCCTGCACCTCTCCATCACCTACTCTTGGCCGAAACTCTAAAGGAAGTTCTAAATCAAACACAAACTGGCACTCTGGAAACACCCCATCTTGATCCTCATAAGTGTAACTGTAAAATTAAAATAATATTAAAAACTGGAGAATAATTCAATAACCTTTTTATTGTAGGGTAATAAATTAATTGCCCTGCAGAACAGAATGACCTTCTCACACTTCATCATTGTTTATTAAATCCCATGAAAAAATTATTTGAATAGATTTTTTTTTGTGATTTTATAGTTTAAATTGAGTCAACTAAAACATGTCGATTAAAGAGATGTTCATTTTTCACAAAAAAAAAAGAAAAGAAATTAAAACATTAAAATAGACATATTTCCAATGTAATTCAATACAATTTAAAATATTCAAAACAAGCCAATTGACTCCATTAGTTTTACTTCTCAAATGAACTTCTCACAAGCCCCATGTCATTCAGACACGAAGATGACTTTGAAACCTTGTAAGTTTAATATTTTCACAAGGAGAAAAACAGTCGGTAAAGGCTAGAATAAAAATTAGTCGACCTATCTTCAACACACTGGTCATTTGAACTATTGCCAACAATAAGACCTTAGCTTTAATTACTGTATCTAATAATAATAATGTATTGAATTTATATAGTGCCATTCAAAGCCCATTATGTTGCATTATTTTGTAATTCCACACATAGTGGTGGTAAGCTAATATTGTAGCCACAGCTGCCATGGGCCACACTGACTGAAGCGAGGCAACCATGCTGTGCCATTGGCCTCTCCGACTACCACAAACACTCACACAGACACCACATTCAGAGTGTCTTGCCTAAGAACAGATGCCAGTAGAGCGACCCCACTGTGGCACCTGGAATTCTCAGCGGTCTCCCATTAAAGTACTGACCAGGCCCGCCTAGCTTTCAAGATCAGACGAGATCGAACA
Source organism: Gouania willdenowi (assembly GCF_900634775.1). Classification (NCBI taxonomy): domain Eukaryota; kingdom Metazoa; phylum Chordata; class Actinopteri; order Blenniiformes; family Gobiesocidae; genus Gouania; species Gouania willdenowi. The sequence continues at coordinate 19,909,263 of NC_041050.1, forward strand.
ATGACAGACAGGTATAGCTTGTCCTTTACTGTGCTTATATATTTCACAAACAACAAGAACATGACCTTTTTATTAGTGATGCACCGGAAATTCGACCACCAAAAGTTTTTAGCCAGAAATAGCCAAAAAGTGAAACCAAAACCAACTGGCCGAAAGAGGATTTTGTGATGAAGCAGTAAACACTGCAGACAGCAAGCGTTTGTCTGTATAGTGGCCAACGTGTCCGTGGAGTTAAAACAATGAAAAGTTCACTCTCACGGCCATTTATGTTTCTGCGTCACGTCAACAATGTCGACACATTTTACCGAGATCTATTCGAATCCTCTGCACTTCATTGCGACTGTACTTGTTTCGCGTTATAAAAATCATTAAATTTATGTGGGAACAAAGCAGGGCGCTCATGAAATGATCAACGCCATGAAGGATGCAGAGAACCTGTTTAGTGATGCGCACGGCACAGGAGAACCATGCAGAGCAGGAAAAGAGAACGGGTGCTGACAGTGGGATAGAGGTGAGAAGCTGCTCTTAAACAAGGACTTAAATGCATTTTGTGCTTTTATGAAAACATATTGTATTTGGCTCTCCTTCCACAGCCCAGTCAGTTATAGGCCTGCACAATCATATTTAATGTACCAAATGGGGTCAAGTTAAACATTTTATTCAGTATTTTATTTTATGATGTGCATTGTTGGAATGCTAAATATCTATGTATATATTTGAAATTGCAAGGCAAATGCAATGCCTTGATTTTAGTGAGGTTGTACACATTCACAGCCATAAATGCAATGCTACTGTACTAATAATTGGCATGATCATTTATTTCTGTGTTTCGGTTTTTGGACTTAGTTTTTTTTTTATTTTGGGTTGTCGGTTTCACCCAAGAATACATTAGCTTACCAGCATGTAGGGCTGAACGATTAATTGCATTTGTGATAATATCGCGATATCATAAAACGCGATTTTCTAATCGCAAAGGCTGCAATTTTTATTTATTTTTTCTTATCCTGTCTTGTACTGTCCTGTTAAGTTCAGAGTGTTTAATAAGTGCAGTCCACATGTTTCATGAAATGTGAAGTTAGTTAAATATGTTGAAGAGGTAAAGCCACAGATTTGTTTGCTTTATTGTTGAAATCTGTGCTTTAAAATGTACATTTCATATTTATTTAAAGTTTGGATACATCTGAAATTGTTTATTATGAAACAGATTGATTCATTGCTTGTGTTCATTGAAAAATGCATGATAAGAAGCCCTTAATAATAATCACATATTAAATCGCAATTGCAATTTTGAGGAAAAAAAAAAAAATCTTAATTAGATTATTTTGTAAAATCATTCAGCCCTACCAGCATGTATTTTAAATTGGTGCACTATTACCCGACACTCACACTCAGAGTAGCCCAGTCCAGTGTGGATTTGTGGAACACTAACTTAATGGATAACAGGTAAATCTGACTTGTTTAGTGGGTAGGAACAGCTGATTGGATGTGATGCCCTGCACCCACCTTGTGGTTTTAACTTAACCCACATTTTCACAAAAATACCTTTACAAAGTCCTGCTAGCATCTTTGCTTCACACTGCCCTTTAGGTCAGAGCTTATTTTAGATGCAGTAGTTAGGGTTTACCCTGCCTCTCCTTATCTTTGATCATGTGGGTGAATGAAATGGATAAATTAAAGGATATTACTCTTTCTTACTTCGAGAAACAATTGAATAAAGCTTACCTTACTGTTGCTACGGGACAGGCTTTCTCAGCAATGGCTGCTGGGATACATGCCTCCTCCTCACACTCTTTGACCAGTGTGTGTTTAATACCAACACCTGCAGCCAGACCCCCTGCTGCCTGTGCAAACATTCAACGTCCTCCCTCATTCGTGGAAATCTCCAATAAGTCATTAATCTGATGCATTGATGCATTTTCTCTGCACTCACCACATTGTCCAACAGTCCTGGGTATGTCTGCTTTGTGTTGGAGCGTCGTGCCAGCCACATGCTCATTTCCCCACTATCACTGACAGTGTAGCCATTGATGTGGACACCGTATCGCCTCACACCAAACAGACCTGTAGTTTAGTAACAAAGTGGCTCACACTGTACAGTAGAGCATGGTGTGACAGTAGTGAACTGCTGCTGGGTACTTACTTGTTGCTGCTCTTTCCATCGACATCAGTGGAGGGTCAGAATACTTTGGCATCACACTGTACCTCTGGAAGAAAAGTACACATCAAATAGCATGTTCTTTGGCTCCAAATGTTAGATTATCTTTATTTAGGTTTAGGCCAGTTCAAATGGATTCAGGACTACTAGGGGTGGGCAATATGGGAAAAATATCATATCACGATTTTTTCTTTGTGAAATCACGATTTTTTTTCCATTCAAAACATTTAGACTATTTTAAAGTTATTTACCAATAAAACAAACCAAATCACCTACTTAAAATCATTGCCCTAAATGGAAAAAAGGAATAAAAGATAATTTAGGACAAGGTAATTATCTTTTTTTTTTTTTTTTATTCGTACATCAGCAATTCATCAAACCGGTTCTTAGTACAATTAACATCAAACAAACAGGCTGACAAATAATTTTAGTCACAGTCTTTTTACTTTGTTTAACTAAAGTGGTGTAGCATTAGCATTAGCAACACTTGCTACAAAAGGCAGCATATCAGTCGAGTGATTTCTATTTGTTATTGAGGTAACACACTCATGTTAATAAAATCCTACTTCAAGCAGTGTTTGAACGCCTCATTTCACACAGATTAAACAATCATATTCTTTACAAGATAAAACATTACTGCTTTGGTTACATTAGGCCTGGGTGATATGGACCAATATTCATATCTCTATATTTTTCCTCAAAATGGCAATAGGTGATATGAACTCCATTTATTTATTTATTTTTTCAATAGTTTTACAAAAAAACAATAAAGGGTCAAAATGAGTGGAGAAAAATGCCATGAATATCCTTTTATTAATAACTAGCAGCACAATATCAACATTTTGTATCACTTTTGACTGTTTCCTTCATTAAGGCTGAAATATGATTAAATTATGTAGTGTTGCTTTTTTCAGGGCAGCTCTGATTTGCTGAAAGTAGTTTTTAAAGTAAATCACATTCAGTACACTGTCTCTTTAAGAGTGTGGAAACAGTCCCGTTAGCTATAGCAGCAGCAGATCTCTGCTACAGCGCAGCGACAGAGTTAGTTATAGAAGAGAAACACATGCAGTGTTTTCTCAAAAATAAAATGGTTAGGGCTAAAATAAAAGAGTTAGCGGGGTAGCTAAAAATAAATATGAGCTCAAATAAAACTGATGGAATTTTAAGTCACGAGGTGCACAAATCACGTCATCTAATCTGGTCAATGAGTGGCGCTGCGTATGAATAGACTGGCAGTCCATTCATACGTTTCCGTATGAATGGCCACGGCCTTAACTTTACTATGCACTAACCACATATGTCATTTATATTAACTGTATCTTTGTGAGTTCGAATCCTGGAAAGTAAATCAGACTTTAGATACAGTTCATGAGTCACTGGTGACTAAAGCTCCTGAGGGCCCCTTCCGTGGTCCATTCGGGCTACTTGGGGCCCGCTGGCACCATGTTGGTGATCACTGGTCTAACCATCAGTGTATCTAGTACAACAAACAACTATAGATAAATGGACACCTGTTCTTCAGCCTGCTTCCTGTTTATGATTTGCTCACACTCAGGTTAAATTAAGGGTATCAACAGTTGCTTTAGGATGGGATTGATTAAAGCAGTGATTCTCAACTGGTGGGCCGGGACCCAAAAGTGGGTCGCGAACAGCTGGTCAAAAACAAATAAATACTTAAAGTCTCTCATGTTGGCCTTGACTTTTATTTTGAAAAAAATGTTTTCTTTTGACAGGCATGCTGTGAAGTGCATGTTGCACAGGAAAATATATAAATTTATGTTTTAAAAAAAGAGAATGTGTTTTCAACAGCTATTTTTTAAAAACGTGGGTCACGATTTAATGGCAGTGGAAAAATGTGGGTCCCAGGGTAAGACTAGTTGAGAACCCCTGGATTAAAGTAAGAGAATGAGCCTCACCTCGTCCCTCCATCCCCTGAGGCAGCCCAGAGGCTCCTCCTGGCGGAGGTTCTGCAGAACTGCGTCCACAGCCTCGGAGCGCGTGCTGTACGAGTCCAGCCTGGGAAGCAGCGACACGGCGCCATTGCGCGGTTCACTGAACACTGTAGAATAGCGGTTCAACAGAGACGCTACGTGGGGAGGAATCCATCCAACCTGCGCTCCGTCGATCTCGAACCTGAGACAGCGAGTGCGGCTGGAGCCTGTGGTGGACACAGTGTTACTGACAAAGCAGCTTCATACATTCTCCCACCCCACCGCTCATTAAGCCCGAAAATAGCGAGTCTGACCCGGTGAATGAAAGTTATTCATTCTGCGGAGGAGCTGCAGGACCTTTTCTGACCACGAACAGCTGGACATTTTAAACACAGGTGTATGAAACTGTAGCAAAAGTGAATTTAAAAGTGAGAGTCACTTCCGCTCAGGTTTTCTTCTTCTACTGACCTATATTTGGCAGCCTGCTCTGGTGCATTAGCGCCCCCTACCCATAGACAATATAATACGGATAAGCCGAGTGGACTGGATATGAATGTACATTTGCCTAGTAATGATTGCCTGAGTAAAGAGTTTAATCTCATGATGTTGTCCATTAACATTTTTTATACTTGATTGAAATTGAAAAACGGCAACCATGGCACATGTTCCCATTTTAAATGCATTTCTAATTAATAAAAAAATACAAGCATGAGGGACTTTATTGCATTTAAATTATAAACAAACAAACAAAGCTAGCAAAGAAGGAATAAAAGCATTTTGACTATCTACAAAATATTTCAATGTGCAACTTAAGTTTCATATAACATTGGGAGGAAAAAAACAGAAGTTACACTAAACTTGGTTCACTAAAAAGCGTGTTTAAATGGGACTAACTACTTTGGAATGTTTCAAAGATTGTGTAGAGTTCTGTGCTTGAGTCATTTTCATCATTTTTAGTGAGTTGCAATACAATTTCAATGTTTGAAAAATATATACAGTATATTGAAAGTTGGGGATTGACTAAAAAAATCTAAATTCCTATGAATAAAAATAGTGCCCAAGCATAGAATTACAATACTGCCAATTCATCATTTTTATTCTGCAACAAGAGTCCAAAAGTTATCATATTTTTTAAGCTATGACCAGCTAATGAAGAGATATTGTCTTTAATACTTTTCTGAAAATCCAAATCAAATGGTTTTCTTTTACTGTATGAGAAGATTATAAGGACTGTTGTCTCAGGTCAGTCACACAGAAGCAGCAGATGATGTTGATCTTAAAACATATATTCTGAGTAATTTGGATGATTTTTGTTCATGAAGTGTTTCTTTCATTTTAGTGAGTACAAGAAAGATTAAATACATTGTTCTTAATTTCTCTGTTGGTCTTCTATTAAATTTCCTAAACGTGTTGGGGTAGGCTACACAGCTAGAGATAGGTATCGATTCAGATTTTTAAAATCAATTTGATTTGTTTCACAAGGGCCAGATGTGATTTAATTCACGATTCAGTTTGATTTTCCAGATCGTTTGGGATAATTCAGACATAGAACAATTCAATAAATTCAATAATGATTATGGGTGTTAGGAGCAGCTAAGACACGCCCAGTCAGGAGGCACACAGCGCTGCAGTGACAGCTGTGCTCAACCACTACAATCACAGGCACACACAATCCTGATGTGAAGCTCACCCATGCACACACAGCCCTACAGACACTATAGCACTCGTGGACAAACAACCCCTGCCCTCCACCCATGAGCCCCGGAACACCACCTCACAAACACATAAACCAGGAAGGTGAACAGTCGCACACACACACAGTGACAAAAAGTACCCACACGTTCAATCAATCAATCAATCTTTATTTGTATAGCGCCAAATCATAACCAATGGTATCTCAAGACACTTTACAGTAGAGCAGTCTTAAGGACGGACTCTTCATTTTATGGATACACACATATGCATATATACGTATATACACATACATATGTATCCCACACCCAACATGAATTCATCATGGCGGCAAGGAAAACCTTCTGTTAAGCAGCAGGAACCTTGTGTGGATCCCATTCCTATGATGAACAGCCATCCACGTTATGCTGTGTTGGGTGTGTGCAGAGGAAAGGGTGGAGACAGAGTTGTTGAGACTCTGTAACTCCACACTGAGGATCCCACGGACCTGCAAGACAAAAGCCAGAAGGAGTACAGGAGCAAACACACAAGGGAAGAAGCAGACATAGAGGGAGTGTTAGAGAGAGGAATGGGACCCTCTCCGGTCCCTCTCTAACCTAAATGACCTCTCTCTTAACGCCCTCTCCAACCTCTCTCCAACCGAGCATGCCAGACTCCCCCGGCAGTCTATGCCTATTGCATCTTAACTATGAGCTATGAGCTGGTTCCTAACTAAAAGCTTTACCAAAGAGGAATGTTTTGAGCCGAACCTTAAAGGTAGAGAGGGTGTCTGCCCCCCGAACCGTGGTTGGTAGATGGCTCCAGAGAAGTGGGGCCTGATAACTGAAAGCTCTTCCTCCTATACTACTTTTAGAGACAAATGGAACAACGAGTAGTCCAGCATTTTGAGAGCGTAGTGTTCTGGGGGGATTGTATGGCACTACAAGCTCCTTGAGATAGACTGGTGCCTGTCCATTTAGGGCTTTATAAGTGAGAAGAAGAATCTTGAATTCTATTCTATATTTTATGGGAAGCCAATGCAGAGAGGCTAATACAGGAGTAATGTGATCTCTTCTCCTAGTTTTAGTCAGTACACGTGCTGCAGCATTTTGAACCAGCTGAAGTGTCTTAAGCGACTTGCTCGGGCAGCCTGCTAAAAGAGAATTACAATAATCCAGTCGAGAGGTAACAAAAGCATGGACTAGCTTTTCGGCGTTGCCGAAAAGCGCACACGCAGAGACAGAAGGGAATACACACATAGCTTGATGAAGCCTTTGATTAGACCAAAATATGCTCTTTATAGAAACAGAGACTCACAAACATTACTGCAGCACAGCATGGAACTGTCATTCAATGCTCACTGAGGGCTGGGATTGGAGAAAACCTTCCTGCCATCTTTTATAGGAGGGGCGGGACCAACAGTGACAGTTGGTGATGCATAATGGCCCAAATGACGCCAAATAGTATGTCTCAGCTAATTCAATAGCCGGTGTTCAACCCTTCGAGGGCGTTCACTCTGACATTTTCCAACAAAATACCGGTCCGCAAAATTAAAACAATTTTACTAAAATGTTAAAAGTTGGACTAGGATCAATCAGCATGTATGTAAACTCAATTACATTTCAGTCACGATTACAACAGCAACATATTTGTTCAAGTTCAAATATAATTACGCCATAATTGTAATTAATTATACAATTATAATCATAATTGACCCCAACCCTGACTTCAGCTCTGCTGGCAGTTTGTTCCACTTCTTTGCAGCATAACAACTACAACTAGAAGCATGTCATTATGTTTGCTGGGAACTCTGGGCTCCACTATCTGACCTGTGTCCATAGATCTGAGAGATGTGCTGGGTTCATACCTGACTAACATCTCACTGATGGATTCTGGACCAAACCCAAACCGCTTACAAGCTCTCCTGCCTCTGCTGCTAACACCAACAAAAGATGGCGTCGCTTGGTCTAGGATGTCTGTCTGTGGCTGAGACAAATAATAAAGTGTGTCAAAAATGTGTCATATTAAATACTTGTTCTTTTTTCCAAAGGGTTGTGGGGGCCTGAAGTAAAGCTGCATGATGAGTTGAGGAAAACAAACACCGCTTGGCCTCAAGGATGGAGTTACCTGCGGTTTGTGTAACTCTGGAACCGTTCAAGTTTGTATTTTATAACATGGAGGACATGAAAGTTTCAAGAACAAATTGTCAATGAGAACTTTATCGCCAAGGCCTGGAATGGAGGAGGGAAAATTCTGAGAGGCCAGAGTGGACATGGCTGCCTTGGAGAAAAATGATTAATAAGTTGGCACCGACAGCATCGATGAGGCTATAGGAGGGGAATATTGACCTCCCATCATAGATACATTGCATACATACAAATGTATTATCTACTGATCAATGGAAAGGTTGATGATAACTAATCCTGAAAGTAAACAACAAATCCGTTATGATATCCGCACACAAAGCATGTGATTTTCATACAAGGGCTCCTATATCCGTTCTTCTACGCCATTCAACTGTGACTCCGTGAGAAAAAGCGTTTGTTTTTCATTTTGTTCATTTATAAATCTAGTGAAGACACAAGACATGCTGTGTTGGAAAGCCTGTGGGTGCACATGCATGTGACACTCAGTATGACTATCCTTCTATGCAAAGATCCTCCAGCAGCACATGCATATTAAAAAACAGCCATGGATTTACATGCAGCCAAAAATGTTATTTGAAATCAACAGCACTATTGCTTCTTCTGAATACATTGCAGACATGAGATATTCGGTTTTAACTGTGATTATTGTGACCATGTTCTAACCAACTGTGCTATATACATATAAAAGGAGAAATCAATATCTTGGACAGAAAATGGGCTTAGAACATCAAAAACAAACTTGCTGCAACACACAGCATTTTCAATAAATTAAAAAAAAGCATAAATTTAACGAAACTGTAAAAAACGAAACAAATACTTGGATTATTATATGGACAGAGCTTGAAAACAGGTAGAGAAACATGTCAAAAGATTAGCTGCAATAACGTCAAAAGATGTGTTAGTTGCTGTCTTGGAGGTTGAAATTTCTCTTTAAAGTCTTTTAAAAAAAAAGATTGAATTTAAACTTCAATCTTGTCGTCTTGCTTCTACCTTGCTGCAGGGCCTGCGCTCAAACAGTTGCTCATGAGGAATATGTTGGTAAAGTTGGCGTTAATATCATGCCAAAACCTCACAAACGAAGTGTGATTTGCAAATACAAAACATATTCACAAACTAATGCATTTTGTTTTTCTAATAAGAAACGTACTTATCAAACAAACACAATATGTTTTAGTTTTGTACAAACAAGTCTTTTTAAAATCTAAGAAATGTTTCTTGGCATGTGTAAAACATTCTGTATTTGTTTCTGAGATATGACATATTTGTTTTATTGATGTATTTCTATTTTGCAAAACAATGCATTAGTTTATGAATGATGTTCTCAATTTGTGAATGGTTGGGCATGAGTAAAATATATTTTGTGTATTTGTGAGGTTTTGGCATGATTATAACTACATAGGTAAATTACATTACTTCACTTTGAGCCAAAAGTCATACTTATAGCATCAATTTAAACCTTTAATCTTTGAGTTCATACAGTTTTTTGCAGTTCCAAGCCCATAACCAGGGTTCAATCGAAACCCAGGGGGTCCGGGAGAAGTCAGGACAAATACAGTAAAAACCTGTTACACAAAATAAATGTTCATGATAAATTTGTTTATTAATAGATAAATGATGGTATCAATTTTACATTTTATTTCTATATTTAATTTCTAAATTTAAAATGAAAAAAAAAAAAAAAAAACTACCGTCTCATTTTGAACTGCCCCTCCCTCCATCACTGAGCTACTGTTGTCCACTGACTCCGCCCCCTGCACATGCGCGCCTATATAAACCCTGGCGCTCCCTCTCCCCCAACACTTGTCCTGTGTCTGGGTCTTCAACGTCAGTCAAAGGACAAGCAGATAAAATGGTGAGTATCCGCTTAACTGATGAAATTCCCTGTTTTCCCTCTCAGCCTTTTCATTTTTTTAATGAGTAGATAGATTAGATCAGTGGTTTCCAAAAAAAAAAATTTTTTTTTTTTAAAATGACAAACTATTGCGAAAATAGGCCTCGTGTGTAAACTGTGAGAAGCGAATTTGTGCATAAATTAACATTCCTGTCTATTTTCATCACCATTTCTGCATCCCCTTATCTTATCTTGAATAGTTAAACCAGCATTTTTTTTTTCTTATACATGTTAAATACTTTACAAATCACGCCAAATACAAGCTTTTTAGCAGAGTTAAATGGCTATATCATTGTTTTTATTTTCTGTCATCAGTAAAACATAGCCTACATTTTAATGACTTTGAAATAAGGCAAAAATAAGTGCACTTTAGGAAGTTAAATCAGCCATAAACACATTTTTAGAAACTAAATATAACACTATGCTGTGGACAGAAAAAAAGGAGGATGAGACAATAACCTAGATATATGACCTTTATTAATGACTGAAAGGTGTATCAATCTGAATTTATATCTAATAGTTGTGGATTTGTATCAAATATGACTCGTCTTAAGACTTAAGACCAAGACTTAAAAACAATCTAAAATTAGTGGTGACTCATGTCAATCACCTTTATTATGCATTATAACAATCTGTGCCTGAAACATATTATATAATAATTGAGACAATGAAAAACATCTCCTCCTAGAAATTATAACTATGGAGAAAAAAACTCAAGGCTTACAGAACAAAATAATTAAATAGTCATTTAATATACACTTCAATGAATAAGTGCGTCCCATATTGACTCTGAGCTTTATTCTGTCAGTGGAAGTGATGGGGTCTAGATCAGATGATGCACTAAACATTCAACGTCCACGGACCTCCAGATCATGTCCATATCACGTCGGTTGGTCTGGACCACGTCTATATGACATTCAAAATAGGTTTCACTTCTCATATGAAATTTAAACAGCATTGCAAACCCACACACAGTCACATATGTGCTTCTGTTTTATTACAAATCATTATTCAGTATTATTCACAATCACTAAGTATATATCCAGGTGTACTTCATTAACATTTGCTATGCTCTGCAATCTTTTTAAGACCTAATGTAAATGCTGAGCTCCCACTGAGCAAGTCAACGTTGAAGCAACGTTGAGAAGACGTCTTTTATATAAATAATCACATGCATGTAATAAAAATATTTTTCAATGTATTCTGTGTGTAAATTTGGTTTGAATGGAATTTGAAACCAGCCCCTCCATTTCTGTTCTCTAAACGCTAGGCCTCAAGTCTTTTAAATGATAACATGTTGAGTAATGTTATTTTCCTCACCTTAAGGAAGGAACTAGGAAGAAGTCGCTGAATAGGCATGTGTAACTTGGACAACAATGTATAGAAGATGGGAGATTTTATTCAGAAATAACAGTGTTGATAAAAAAAAAAGGAAATAACACTGCAGACATACAGTAAAGTCATCTCTCGTTTAATGCTTACCTCCATAACTAACAAAACTCTGAACTAACCGCCACTATAGTATAAGGGTGTACTCACACTGGCAACCAGGGCCGTTCCTAACCAGCTCTGTGCATGTGTGAAACCATGGGGGGCCATTGGAGGGGCACCCCCCAATTTTTCATTTTTTAAAATAATAATTTAAAAGGGTATAATAAACGTGAAACACACCCTTTACAATCACTGTACATGTTTTCTCTTAATTGAATATTAATATTGAAAATCTGTAACCATACCTGCTAATTTTCTGCCCATATTTATATTTATCTGCTGAGGCGTCTGTGTTGCTGTCAAACAACCGACAAACTCTGAACCACTTCCAGAAGCAGTCACGTGGTACAGCCGCCAGCAAAGCTTTGTTTGTCATTATTTTGGCTCCTCCCCCAAATGAAGCAAGCCTCGATGCACGCTTTGTGGAAACCTCCATTACTCGACACACGCTTTGTAGCCTCGGCACATTTCATAACATCACTAATAACAAGGCCAGTGATGGTGTGATGAAGCCCCAGATGAAAACCTTAATCTATCCTGATTCTGGTATATTGATAAAGTAATATTGATGGTATATGTTGGTCAGTTGTGATATATTAAAGCAGAACGAAGTAACTTTTTCACCTTAGTAAATCCTTCTCGTAGTCCCTGTGAGGGTAATACAAGTGTTTATGGGGTGATTGGGGGGTCTTTCAGCCTCCCCTGCTGTCTCTGGCCAGAAAACACTTGCAACTTTCCTGCCTCTAACCCAGTGGCAAGACGTACAGCTTTGCGGCAGCCCAATACAAACTAATGCTAGATTATGACCAGCACCATGGCTGCACACGGTTGTCTACAAATTCACTTTTCTCAAACTTATATCATGGCGGAGCCAGCAAAAAAAAAGACAGGGAAGAACTTTGTCTTGGAGCAACTCCATGCAGTGACAGCTCAGCAGCAACACACAGCAATCATTCACACTGTCATCATAGTGTGTGTGATTGCGCAACAGGCACGCACACACACAAATATCCATCCATCTATCTATCCATCCATTGTCAGCACACAAACACACACATCACACACACTTCCACACTCCCTTCCGTATTAACCCCACATTCATTCATTTATTTTACTTGTCTCTCTTCCTCATACTGTTCACATGGTTACATCAGACTTTATGTGTGAAAGCACCCTTAGTGTCACTGTTGTATTAGGATTCTTCAGTGATCGGTTGCTACCATCTTGGTGGGGCAGGCGTCGGGGGGTGTGCAGAGTTTTTACGACATTGACATAACCAAAAGGAACCTTTAGGGGGAGCGCTAAGCGCAAGTTACTTAGTTCTGCTTTAAAATGTTTTATATTGTGGCTGGTTATATGGATTCTTATGACTCAGCAGATTGACATTATAGAATCGGATCACATAGCATGGCAGGCAAAGTAGGCAGTGCCTACCCAAGGATGATTTTATATTTTGATTATTTGTTTTAATTATAATATAATTATAATTTTTTGATTTTTCCATTTCCAATAGCCTATAGTACCTATAAGTTTGAAAGTGTCTGCATTTTGTGCGTTTCATAGCCCAAATTACTAAACAGCTCTATTTCCTGGAATGGCTGCAGTCTCACTCCGCTGTAAGGCAAAGGGAGGCCACGCCCCCTCCCAAAGGCACGTTGTTGCTCTGCCTCTGTTCCCATTGCATGTTTTTACTTGTTTGTGCATGCGCAGTCAGGTCCCCAAGATGACAACCATTTAAAAGCAGTTCTCTACGCTGCCTTTGGACGTAGCCGCGCTATGCTAAATGCTATACGTAAGTTCACAGTACATTAGTGAATTGATATCATGTGACCGCTGCTGCTACGTTCTCTAGCTAGTGGGCGGGATAACACTACAGTCAGGATGACAGCGCTAGAGATGATAGAGAAACTTTTTTTTGAGGGAAAACCACAGCTTTTAAAAGATGGGAGACCAACACCTGAGTTACCAGAGCTTCAGCAAAGGTAAGGTCAGAACATCGTTGGTACTTTCCAAAAGGAAGGATTGGCTTTGTGGATGCTCCTCACTGAGGCTGTTCTGAGTAGTTGTTGTCTTTTTCTCCATGTTTCTGTGTTTCCAACACAAACAACGGATGCGCTGCCGTGTCATGAGATATATCTTGCTGGGAGAGTATGGAGGCTATATTAAATAATTGTTTATGTTTCTTTAATGGTGTTTTACAATGTTGATTTTGTTAGATAGCTAAATGCTTGTTCATGTGGATCTTGTTGGGTTTTTTCTTTCTTATTATGAATTGCACATTGAGATGACTTTGTTGTAAATTGCTTTATACAAATAAAGTTGATTTGAATTGAATTAACATTTGCCAGCAGAAACATATGAAATTGTCATTGGTGGTCTCGATTTGCAACGTGCCTACCCAACCCTAGTGGTCACGGCACGTCACTGATGGCAGTCATGTGATTTCAGAAAACAGGACTTCTTTTGTTTGTCACCTGATACTCTGACCACCGGTACAGGCCTCGAGGCAGGCTTCATCTGGACACGCCGCCTTTGTTTGACACAGGCTTCGGAGCTTTAGTGTCGGTCGTAACATTAGTAAACAAGACCCCTTCGACTTTAAGGCCTCAACCATGGATATTTAAAGCTTAAACACTGAAAAACTACTTTCCATGCTAAGAGCAATGAGCTATCAAAGAACACAACTCTGTTCTGGGGCAGTCTAGGTCAGAGGACAGATATTGAGTTTGTAAGATGACATTTTCTTTTAGCAGACTCTTTTCAACCAAAGCAATGTACAACTCAAGCAGTTAAGGTTAAGGGACTTGCTCAACATCCAACAGTAATAGTCCAGATTGGATTTGAACCGGTGACCCTCTGATTACAAGCCTGCTTCCTGAACCATACGCAACGTAGTCTGGAGGAACAAATCACATGCATGTGTGGTGTTGTAGGAAATATTTCAAGTGATATTACTCAGTGAACAATAGTCAACAACAGTAGGTATGAGAAAAACTGATCTATTTATTATTAACCAATTGGTTACATAAAATTTAACCTTTAACATAATATCTACAGTATTCTAGAATTTAATAAATATGATATAATATAAATCAGAGATTTTCGATGCAGTCCGATTAAATTCGATATTTGTTTTCTGGCTGATATCGGACCGATATCCGATATCAATACTGGATCGGGACACCACTGTTCAAAGTTAAATCTCACGCTCTGCAGTTCACCAGATTGATAAATGTTATTTAAGATCTTTAAATGTATGTATGTAATATATGTTTTGGGACTAGTCGTTGGGAGTTTTTGCTTTGAGAGATGTGGTAAGAAGTGGGAAGAAAAGTGAGGGAGAAAGAGACATCTCTGAATGCAGGGGCAGAAAGAAGGTGGGGATTAGGAAAGGGAGGAGACTTGTAACCACATAGTACGTCTACTCTAAAACTATAAAATGGGCTGTAATTGGAGACGTGATGAGAACTTTTAAACTTTAAAGTAAACATTTATATAGTGAGACACTTGAACACATGTATTGTACTTGTTCTAATTCCCTTGTGCTTACATGAGGTGTGTGATGTACATATTGATTAATGTTAACAGCTTTTACTTAAAAAGAACCAAATGCCTTTATGACTAAGAAATGTCACTAAGTTTTCTCTTTTCTTTTTTTCTTTAGCGTGAGTGTATTTCTATGCATGTTGGCCAGGCCGGAGTCCAAATGGGCAATGCCTGCTGGGAATTGTATTGCCTGGAACATGGGATCCAGCCCGATGGACAAATGCCCTCTGACAAAACTGTCGGGGGTGGAGACGACTCCTTCAACACGTTTTTCAGTGAGACTGGATCAGGAAAACATGTGCCCAGAGCCATTTTTGTTGACCTGGAGCCTACTGTCATCGGTCAGTTATTTCAATGTTCATCTAACTTGAAAGATTGATCCAAATGCACTTTTTTCACTATATACTGTATTTCTGACGGCGTTAAGGTTTCTATTAGGGGTGTGCAATCTAAGGAACCTCTCAATTCGATTATGATTCAGGGTGCTACGATTTGATTAACACACGATTATTATTATTATATTAACGATTGTCACAATTTTCGACTCATCCCCCCTCATTCAGGGTTTATTTTTCAATATTATACTTTTAAACAAGGTATATAAGTCTATCATTTATTAAAGTAACCAAACAGATGTATCACCATTATCTTTATTTGTCAAATCACAAAAAAATATGTATACAGTATATACTGTATATAACAATATGAAAATAACTCAAATATTATCTTATACAGCTGACACTAAAGCAACCTTATTCAGTAAAAATAAATACTTCAAGAGCTGTATAAGTCCCACAAGAAACTGAATATTTTGCTCTGCACAATCAAAACAGCTTTATAAACATAAAACTACAATATCAGCTCTCTTGTGGAATTGGGGTTTTTAAATAAAAGGTGGATTGATAAAATAACCCAATGATTATTTATCAAATCCTGCCAGGGACTCGACATCATTACCCAGTCGCTATCACCATTGCTATCATCATGCTCAGGATTTTAAACTGTGTAAGAAAAGGAGCTGGTCAACGTATTCCAAATTAGGTGTGCTCTGCTGTGTCTGTGTCCCATGAGCCACCTTTCCAGGCCAACCCAGAGTTGGTCGTGGCGCATCGCCGTGGAGGAAATGCGCCCATAAGAAGACACTGGGGCCATGAATGGAAATCTAGGATACAGCACTAGATTCTTTAAAATGCTGGTTTTTAATCCGGATAAAGAAATCTCCTGCTCAGTAATTGTAGCTAAAGATTTCGCTGCTGCTATCTCCTCCTGCACCTGGTCCATTCCTTCAGATGTCCGGGCGGCATGCGTGACTTGAACAGCGGTTGTGTTCCTATCATTTAGTT
Source organism: Gouania willdenowi (assembly GCF_900634775.1). Lineage (NCBI taxonomy): Eukaryota > Metazoa > Chordata > Actinopteri > Blenniiformes > Gobiesocidae > Gouania > Gouania willdenowi. Next base: position 19,925,438 of record NC_041050.1, read on the forward strand.
ATTTTGAAAAACAATCGATTTTAAACTTTTATGAATCATTATCAAATCGTCACGTGTTGAATCGCGATTAATCTATTAATCGATGTATTAGCACGCTTCTAGTTTTATTATATGTATTCTAAAATGCTTTGTGATTTGCTTATCTTTAGATATTGCATGTTATATATTTAACTATTCATGATTTTACAATTTTTGTTCAATAGTAGATCATTTTCACCTTTTCCAGATGAGGTTCGTTCAGGAACGTACCGTCAGCTGTTTCATCCTGAGCAGCTGATTACAGGAAAGGAAGATGCTGCCAACAACTATGCCCGTGGGCACTACACCGTTGGGAAGGAGCTCATTGATATGGTCATGGACAGGACTCGGAAACTGGTGTGAGCTGGTTTTATTTGGCCAGCTTTGTGTATGGTTTTCAATTCTACCTTTAAAACTCTGGTTTTAATCTTTACAGGCGGATCAGTGCACTGGCCTGCAGGGATTTCTAATCTTCCACTCCTTTGGTGGAGGCACTGGCTCTGGTTTCACCTCCTTGCTGATGGAGAGACTCTCTGTTGACTATGGTAAAAAGTCCAAGCTTGAGTTTGCTATTTACCCAGCACCACAGGTTTCCACTGCTGTAGTTGAGCCTTACAACTCCATCCTGACCACCCACACCACCCTGGAGCACTCTGACTGTGCCTTCATGGTGGACAACGAGGCCATCTATGACATCTGCCGCAGGAACCTGGACATCGAGAGACCGACCTACACTAACCTGAACAGGCTCATTGGTCAGATCGTGTCCTCCATCACAGCCTCTCTTCGCTTTGATGGCGCTCTGAATGTTGATCTGACAGAGTTTCAGACCAACTTGGTGCCTTACCCTCGTATCCACTTCCCTCTGGCCACCTATGCTCCGGTCATCTCTGCTGAGAAAGCCTACCATGAGCAGCTGTCTGTGGCTGACATCACCAATGCCTGCTTTGAGCCAGCCAATCAGATGGTGAAGTGTGATCCTCGCCATGGTAAATACATGGCTTGCTGTCTGCTGTATCGAGGTGATGTGGTACCAAAAGACGTCAACACTGCCATCGCAGCCATCAAGACCAAACGCACCATCCAGTTTGTAGACTGGTGCCCCACAGGCTTCAAGGTGGGCATCAACTACCAGCCTCCCACTGTGGTTCCTGGAGGAGACCTGGCCAAAGTGCAGAGGGCTGTGTGCATGCTGAGCAACACCACCGCCATCGCAGAGGCCTGGGCCAGACTGGACCACAAGTTTGACCTCATGTACGCCAAGAGAGCCTTTGTCCACTGGTACGTGGGAGAGGGAATGGAGGAGGGAGAGTTTTCGGAGGCCAGAGAGGACATGGCTGCCTTGGAGAAAGATTATGAAGAAGTTGGCACCGACAGTGCAGGCGATGATGATGAGGAAGGAGAAGAATACTAAGCATCCTAATGTAACTGCACATTCCAAGTTCATCATCTTTACAGCATTTCCAGTAACAGTTTGCTCTGCAGCGATGTAATAAAAATAATAAAGTCCTGGAATTTCAGATCAGCTTGTAATCATTTACAGCATCCTCTGGTGGTTACTCAAGTAATTGCTTGTTGTAAATATTTACATTTGATCCTTAATTGAGTCAATTCTGGATGAAAAATGTTTAATGAGTTTAAAAAATAAATAGCCCAGTAATGAATAGGCTTACACAAAAATTTAATGGAATACTTCAGGAAAAGTTCTAACAGGATAGTTGTTACTTCTACAATTATGTATTTCAAGTGTAGACAGTAAAAAAAAGCTGCCCGGTGAAGTGACGCTTTTATTTTTAGAGCGCCTCCTGCTGACTGGCTGCAGTATAGGTCATAAACCTCGCCTCCTCAATGATAACAGATGGGATGCGGGTCAAACTGTAAAGTTAAAATACTCATCACTTAATTTTTCTCCAAACCTAAACTCTGCTGTGATCATTATTTTTTATCACCCTACATTGTGTTCAAGCGCTAATTTTTTGTGAAGGTGGTTTTAAATGAGTTATATATGACAATGATTGACAGTCGCAGATCTTGCGTAGTTCTCTTTGTGAATAGCTGAGACGCCGTTTAACTTGATATTTGAGTTGAAATATACCGTGGTTTTGTACTAACCTCTATGATCTGAACAAGCCGTTGGTAGCATTTCCAGCCGGGAAGATACTTACGTTCTTGGCGTAGCTGGGCTGCGTAAGTCATCAGGGCAGTACGCTATTGGGCGCGGGGTGTCACCAGGGCTCCACCCGCCGGACCCTACTGTGCAGACTCTGGCTCCAAATGACATCAAATTTGCTAGATGGAAGCCCATAAGCGCCGTATTTTGGCTTCAAGAATGTTGAGTGGGAACAGCTACAGTGCGCGCCCGCTGATTTCAAGGAGCATTGGGCAGGATCAAGAAAAGAGACTCCATGGTAACAGTGGCTGCTAGGCTAACTGCAGCCATCAGCCAAGCCACATGAACGCTTCATTGCAGTGTAGCTGATGTTGTGACGCTGTTATTTATTTACTTGCCGTTCATTTGACTGTTTACTGCAACTGTCACTTTCAGAGGACTGAGTGTGAAATTCAGACCCCCAATTGCAGTACATAATGCATCACACAGCCTGTTCAAGGCAACTCTTCATCTGCATTAGCATTAAAAGACTTAAAATCAATCTTTTTTCACAAATCCTGCCCTATGCAGCACTTGATTTGATTTGATATGATTATACTTTATTAATCCCAAGGGGAAATGTTGTTTCAGTTACAGTCCGACCAAAGAAACATGAAAAGACAATCTCATATAACATAGGGGAACAGGGTGGGAGAAACCAACAAACATCAAATTCAATTCAATACAACAGCATCTTAGCACAGGGGAAGGGTCTTAAGGATGGGTCGTATGCAGGTCAGCCACATGGTGGCGCTGCCCTTACAGCCTCGCCCACTGCTGCCATCTGCAGGGAAGGAGGAAGGGTTGGGGTTGGAGGAGACGATGAAAAAAAAAACGGGTTGTGTGTGTAATAGATAGATAGATAGATAGATAGATACTTTATTCATCTCCAAGAGAAATTCACAGTTCCAGCAGCTTACAGGTATGGGAACACAGGGGCATGCAGGGAAAGTACAATGTAGAAATTTAAAAATTTAAAAATTAAGAAAAAAATTTAGAAAAAAATTTAAAACAGTGCAAAGAAAGTACTAAGGTAAAATATAATGGTATAATATCGAAATACAGTATAGTGTGTGCCAGTCCAGTTGAAGTGCAGTTGTGCAGATGACAGTGTGCAAGATACAGTAGATGTGTGTGTGTGATAAAGTGCGTGTGTGACAGAGTGTGCATGGTGTGATTAGCATTAAGTCCAGTGTTCTATGGTTGATTTTATCGCCCCCCCCCAGAGTTGTTAAAGAGCCGCATGGCGTGGGGGAGGAACGATTTCCTCAGTCTGTCAGTGGAGCAGGACAATGACAGCAGTCTGTCACTGAAGCTGCTCCTCTGCCTGGAGATGGCGCTGTGCAGTGGATGGTGTGGATTGTCTATGATGGACAGTAGCCTGTTCAGAGTCCGTTTCTCTGCCACAGATGTAAGGCTGTCCAGCTCTGTGCCAACAACAGAACTTGCCTTCCTCACCAGTTTGTCCAGGCGTCCAGCGTCCTTCTTCTTGAGGCTGCCCCCCCAACACACCACTGCATACATGAGGGCGCTCGCTACTACAGACTGGTAGAAGATCTGTAGCAGCTTCTTGCAGATGTTGAAGGACGCCAGCCTTCTGAGGAAGTACAGACGGCTCTGTCCTTTCCTGCACAGGGCCTCTGTGTTGGCAGTCCAATCCAGTTTGTCATCCAGCTGCACTCCCAGGTACTTGTAAGTGTGAACCACCTCCACACAGTCACCTTTGATGTTGACAGGCTCAAGGTGCGGCCTGGTTCTCCTAAAGTCCACCACCATCTCCTTGGTCTTGGTGGCGTTGAGGAGCAGGTGGTTAGAGTCGCACCACGTGACGAAATCCTGGATCAGTTCCCTGTATTCCTCCTCCTGTCCACTCTTGATACAGCCAACGATGGCTGTGTCGTCCGCGAACTTCTGCACGTGGCAGAGCTCCGAGTTGTACTGGAAGTCGGACGTGTACAGGGTGAACAGGACCGGAGAGAGCACAGTTCCCTGCGGTGCTCCAGTGTTGCTGGTAACAGTGTCGGACCTGCAGTCCCCCAGTCGGACGTACTGAGGTCTGCCAGTCAGATAGTCTGTAATCCATGCCACCAGGTCTGATCCTACTCCCATCTCTGACAGTTTGTGCCTGAGGAGCAGAGGCTGGATGGTGTTAAAGGCGCTGGAGAAGTCCAAAAATGTAATCCTCACATCACCACTGCCTCTGTCCAGGTGAGAAAGAGAACGGTGAAGCAAGAAGATGATGGCATCCTCTACTCCAACCTTCTCCCTGTAAGCAAACTGCAGAGGGTCGAGAGCGTGGTGGGTCTGTGGCCTCAGGTGATGGAGCAGCAGCCGTTCCATGGTCTTCATCACGTGGGACGTCAGGGCGACCGGCCTGAAGTCGTTCGGCTCCCCAGGATGTGGTTTCTTGGGGACTGGAATGATGCAGGATGTCTTCCACAGCTGTTGCACCCTCCCCTGTCCCAGGCTCAGGTTGAAGATACGCTGCAGGGGGTGTCCCAGTTCCTGCGCACAGGTCTTCAGTAGTCTGGGGGAGACTCCATCTGGACCTGTAGCTTTGCCAGGGCGTAGCCTCCTCAGCTCTCCACATACCTGAGCTGCTGTGATGGTGGGTGATGTGAGCGGGGGGGGGGGAGGTGTCCTCTTCTGTGCTGGAGATGGCTTGTGGGGTTAGGTGGGTGGGGGTTGCTGTGCTCGTAGGTGCAGGGAGATCAAACCTATTAAAAAACTGGTTTAACTGGTTTGCCCTTCCCACATCAGCCTCAATGGGGGCTCCTTTCTTTGAGCTGCAGCCAGTGATGGTCTTCATCCCCTCCCATACCTCCCTCATGCTGTTGTTCTGCATCCTCTGTTCTATTTTCCTTCTGTATTGCTCATTCCCCTCTCTGAGCTGGACTCTTAGTTCCTTCTGTATCCGCTTGAGCTCCTGTGTGTCACCATCTCTGAAGGCCTTCAGAGTGTGGGAGTGACAGTGTTTGTGTGAGCGTAAGCCTGTTTACTGAGGCTGTTTTCAGATGGGCTAGTCACAACATTGACTGCCAGCCCTATTGTTCTTGGTCATTTGTATCCAATAATTCAATAATGTGGCCATTTCTCTTGAGACAAACTCTCTACTCCTCCTTAAAGTTCACCACAGTGGAATCCATCTGAGAGTTCTGAGAGTACGGCCCCCTCAGTTGATGACTCCCGGCTTTTAATATTGCTGCCAACGTAATCCGAATTTTGCGATAAATCAGGAAAATGCCAGTTCCAAACAGCAAAAAAGCTGTTGTTATAATTCCAATCAAGTGGACGTTTTCCACGTCCTCAGGACATACGGGCTCTCCTATTGACCGTCCTCCTTGTTGAGAAATTTGAGCAATAGCGTAGAAAAACTAGCTGATCAATTCCATGATTTAGATTTAGGATCGGGATGCAGATAGAGTCTCGTATTAAATGAAGACAAAGAGCAGGAAAACAGGAAGGAGCAAAGGAAAAAGCATCAGTCTCCTCTAAGAGCAAGGAGGAAAAAAAAAAAAATAAATGAATTTCCAGTTTCTTATAATCATAATGGTTTCCATCTTCTTGCAATTGTGTCTTTTATGGCAGCAAATGAAACCAGAAATTAAAGTTCATGCTTCTGAGACTTTATTCTGAGAATTACAATAACAAACACAACCACGGCCTTTAATGTCATGATACTCAATAGAACTTCTAGAAAAAAGGTTGGTTGTAATATCGGTACATTTTTCCGTACATTTTTTTTTTTTTTATCACGAGTTCAGTTTCCTCAGGGATTACTTCATACAATTTGTTTACATCTTGTTTCATTTTGATGGTTTAAAACTATGCTTCATACAGAGCTTTTCATAACTTAAAAAGTTGCCCTTAGAATCCAATAAGTCGACTGATTAACAATGATTTGCTATAATGTAAGATGTATCTGGCGTTCCATAGAGTCAAACTGTGAGTTGAAAAGTTAAGAATGAAGAACATAATCCAACATAACAGTCTATTGATCTCAAAATCTGAGGTAAGAAAGAGTCAGAATCCTCAGATTTTTTAACATAAATAAGTAGGAATACTGTACCAGAATGAGTTGACATGCCAGAACCAAGTTTTAATCCCGTTTAGTTTTAATGTTTAGTAAGACAATACAATTCTATAACTATTAAGCCACCAACTGTTTTTCATATAATGAGCTTTGCTCCTCCAATTTCATGTGATTGATATATTTTATAATCTTTTTGGAAACATCATTGAGTAATAGAGTGTAGGCCTAGACACCATGAAAGTGATTCAGTCTTGGTCAGATCAATTCTTTCCCAGTAGAAAACCTAATGCAACCCCTTCACCCCCTTATTATCATCAACCATCAGAAAACAAGACCCAAAATATAAGCTTTCTTTTATAGTAAATTACTGAATTAGAAAAAAAATGTCCATATTATGGAAGAAATCGGGAAGCTGTCATTTCCTCTACGTTAGGAGGCGACATAGGGCGACATACACTGAAAACATCCACAGTGAAGAAGAATCCCCTGTAAATAATGATCACTTCCGGGTTTAAAAAAAAAAGTGTGTGTGTGTTTTTTTTATTTTATTTTACAAAGGGTGTAAATACCAGGAATGTCCATAGTAAATACGGATAAATTGACTGCAGTTTATTTTTGTTGTAGTTTACCGGAATAGCGTCATATTCAGGCTGGAATCTCCACAAACAAAAGCGGAGGGAGAGTAACCAGACGGACTGAAGCTAACCAGTGGTTTCACCAGTGACTGCTGGCTCATCTTGTGCTTCTCTGTGAATTTACCACAAGTTGTTTAGGTAAGTTTAAATATGATTGCTCTGATTCATCCAAACTGTCAACAAGCTACAATGCAGGATCACAAATACAACAAATGAACTAAAAAAAAAACATCTTACACATGAATAAACGATACACTAAACTGCAGGATGTCTGTCAAGTCAGCAGCAAACCTAGCCTAGGTTGGTCTATTGGAGGTGTGGACAACTGGTGGTCCAGGGGCCACATGTGGCCCTCAGTCTAAAGTGGTTACCCGTAGGTAGCCGTACGGACAACCCTCGGTTCTATTCGTACTTGGCCTACGACCTGACCGGAAGTCATGTGGCCATTCCGTACATTTCAATCAGAAGAAAAAGGATGGGATTAGGTTTAGTTAGGATTAGGTTTAGTTAGTCCATAACGCAGTTTAGATTTAGGGTTACGATTAGCGTTAGTTAGTCTCTAACATAGTTTAGGGTTAGTGTTACGATTAAGGTTAGCTATTCCTTCACGTTGTTTAGGGTTAGAGTTAGGGTTAGTTAGTCTTTGACGTTGTTTAGGGTTAGGGTTAGTTAGTTCGTAACGTAGTTAAGGGTTAGGGTTACGATTAGGATTAGTTAGTCTGTAACATAGTTTAGGGTTAGGGTTACGGTTAGGATTAGTTAGTCTGTAACATAGTTTAGGTTAGGGTTACGTTAGGGTTAATTCTGAACATAGTTTAGGGTTAGAGTTAGGGTTAGTTAGTCCGTAATGCAGTTTAAGGTTAGGGTTACGATTAGGGTTAGTTAGTCCGTATTGTAGTTTAAGGTTAGGGTTACGATTAGGGTTAGTTGGTCCTTCACGTTGTTTAGGTTTAGGGTTCGTTTGTCCGTAACACAGTTTAGGGTTACGATTAGGGTTGGTTAGTCCGCAATGTAGTTCAGGGTTAGGGTTACGGTTTGTTAGTCCGTAACATAGTTTAGGGTTACGGTTAGGGTTGGTTAGTCCGTAACATAGTTTAGGGTTACAGTTAGGGTTGGTTAGTCCGTAACATAGTTTAGGGTTACGGTTAGGGTTGGTTAGTCCGTAATGTAGTTTAGGGTTAGGGTTAGGTTTGGGGTTGGTTAGTCCGTAACATAGTTTAGGGTTACGGTTAGGGTTGGTTAGTCCGTAATGTAGTTTAGGGTTAGGGTTAGGGTTAGGTTTGGTTAGTCCGTAACATAGTTTAGGAATCTACGTATTCAGAGTAAACAGAAGTACTGGCCAATGAGGGGTGCTATGTATGAATATCACAACAATTCATAAATACATAGCGTGTTTGTAACGTGGGTTAGGGTTAGGGTTAGTTTGTCCGTAACATAGTTAGGGTTAGGGTTGGTTAGTCCATAAAGTAGTTTAGGAATCTACGTATTAAGAGCAAACAGAAGTACTGGTCAATGAGGGTTGCTACGTATGAATATCACAACAATTCATAACTAAGTAGCATATCCTTAACGCATTTTAGGAATTTACGTATTAATAGCAAACTGAAGTACAAGTACGTAGCGTCTTAATCACGTGACCTTTCACGTGACCTAATATGGCCAATGAGGGGCGCTACGTACGGATAGAATGCCGGTATATTGATACGGCTACGTATAGCCACTGCCTTTTTTGCGGCCCCCAAATCCAATCCCACAAAAGAATCAGAATCATTAAACCCGGGATGTGTTTAATGTCCTTTTATTTTATTTGTGCCAAAAGATGGTAATCACATGAGGTTTACCATTTGAGAGTGGCGTGGAAGCTGTGTCTCAGATATGAGAAGGATGTAAATTTGGGACCCATCATCAGTGGTGTTTCTTTGAATCAGGGGGTGCTTCAGCCCTTTTAACACTACACATCCTCATCAAAGGTGGCTAGCTACAGGGTGATAAAGCCTGAGCTTGCGTCCCATAACTGTTCTCCTCTCTCCTATGTGCAGATTTTTTACAAAGTTGTAATTCATGAGGCCGGAAGTAATTGTAAAGCTCACAATAATACAGAAAATAATTCCCAAAACACACAAACTGGCAACAAAATGCTTAAAGTACACACAAAAAAGAAAATCCAAAAATAACAGCAACCACTTAAAGAAAACGAATACAAAAACACACAAAACAACAACACGTTGCAGAACAGCTCCAAAGACACACAAACTATTAACAAAATTACACAAAATGACAGGAATATACAGAAAACAAGCAAAAATACAGAAAGTGACCTCATAAATGCACAAATAACAGTATACATAAAATGACAGAAAAATACACACAATTACAACACAAAGAATAACAAAAACACACAAAATATCAAAACCATAGACAAAGATAAAAAAAGATGAAACCCTTCCCCCTCGTGTAAATGCTGACAATGTTGTTGATGTGGCCCTCGGGTCAGATACAATCACAGTTTTTTGGCCCCGCTATGGTAGAGTTGCCATCCCTGCAAAATGTGTCCTCAGAGATGTTTGAAGTTCATGTTCATTGTGTAACACATAAGTTAGTGAGTTAGTTTGTCAATTTCAACACAAGGCACAAAACCAACATTTGCAGATGCTTTAAGACAAGAAAAGACATTGTTGGAATTGATCATGATTTGATTGACTATGATTATAGAATAAATTCACTCAACCATAGTGTTTTTAAAATATCTGTAAATATTCATTCTATACTACTTTGTGTATGTTACCACTTAAATAATCTATTATTGAAAAATAATCTCTATAGAGCAGTGATTCTTCACCCCATCATCCATCACCCCACTGATAAAGCTGTCACCCAAATCAATTTTCTACAAACACATAAACATAGTTTATTTTTTATTTATTTACAGTATATATTATTTAACAGGGACAGTGTACATTAATATCCAGATAGAATATTTACCAGATTTAACCAGAAGGCTATTTTTCATCAGTAGTCCCTGGATGGAATGTTCAAATGTCACCCTAAAAGAATACAAATTAAAGGAAATATACAATAAAATATACAGTGAAAAATGTAGCTACATAATAACATATCACACTTCCATATTACATATTATTAAAAAAATAAACAGTATTTGATAAGAGACATTCATCAGATATTAAGAGACAAGTTCATAAAATAAAACTTGAAAAAGTCGCCAAGGGGCACCTGCAGTCAGAGGAGGGTTAGTGTTGAGATGAGCCTGTGTTTTAGGATTTAAACCGACTGTATATGTGTGTGTGTATGTGTGCAGTTAGAAATAATTCATTCATCATCGATGGACATGGCATATGTCATTTTCAAATTAATTTGTTTTGCCATGGCCAAGTTGTACTGTGCGGGTCTTTGCAGTTTGTGACTAGACGTTTTGAAGGAAACTGTGTTATAAAAACTAACTCATTTCTATTTCTGATCTGCTGTGTGTTGTGAAGCTCCATCTGTCCTCCATGGCTTTGTCGGAGGTCAGCATGCAGGGAATGGATGAGGTTGTGATCGTCACCATGCCAGAATCTGTGGGTGAGGACCTGCCTTCAGTGTCTGAGGAGGATAAAGCTGTGTTAGTGTCTGCAGAACTGGCCACTCAGCCAGAGTAAGACTTCTCCTTCTTCTCATCAATTGCAATGTACGTTTATTTAAAGGGGGACATAATATGCTATTTTTCACCCATCTCAATTTGTTCTAAGAACCCCAACAACATAGTATTTGAGGTTTATTTTCCCAAACCCGCCTGTTTTCTGGAGTTTTAGCCCTCTGAAAAGTCACTTTCTGACCAATTATAATACCAGGCTGTTTGAGTGGGCGTGTCTATAGACGCGGACTCCACACGACAGTTGATCACTAGCAACGTTACATTACAGTAAAACACATGGCTATTTAAGCGATTATTGTGATTGTGAGTCAGAAAAACACTGTTTGATGATGTGTATGCGCCGTGCAGCAACAGCTGCTTTAACAGCAAAAGCAGCTGTTTCAACAGCAAAAGCAGCTGTTTCAACAGCAAAAGCAGCTGTTTCAAACACTTACCGGAGCTGCTACGTTGCTTTCTTGCCATCATCACATGTAGAGATTACAAGAATAGTCCTTTCAAGCTGATATTCCGCTGTTTTGTCAAAACCGATGCGTCGCATTGGGTCACAAACACAGTGTTGCCAGATTTGTGGTTTGTGTTTGGGCTAAGATGTGATTGGGCTGTAAATTGTCAATCTGATCTGGTAACACAGATTCCTGATTCTACTTGTGACGTCACAAATGTAGAACATTTGAAATGGAGCAATTTTCTCTGTGTTGTAAGACTTACACAGACCACAAACAAACAACTGGGTGGTTTTATTTCACATGTGTGCTGGTGGACACTCAAGTTACCTCATATGTGATCAAAAAAACTGCAAAAGTAGATTTTTCATAATATGTCCTCTTTAATGCTTAGTGAACAGCAGCAATGACACTGTCAGCTTGGAGCTAGCCTCTCAGGAGATTGTGTTGGTTTTTAAAGTGGTTTCAGAAAGACCCACAAGTTCTAATATACTGTATATAAAGAAATACTTTTCTTTAGCTGAATGATGAGTGAGCAAGATACAAATATCAGCAACATGTAAAGCAACAGTAAACATTTAACAAAACGAGGTCATTTAAAAGCACCAGTGAGTAGCAGAGTCTTTAGAAACGGACATGAAGGGGCTTCAAAAGAAGACACTAGTTTTATAGTATTTATGCAGATCACAGGTTTACAGAAGGGAATACACAAACAAATGGGGAAAAGGTGATATTAATAAGATGATGACTTAATAAGTCTGTGTGTTTTTCTTTAGAGAGGACGTCCTCACAGCTGCATCAGCAGAAGTGGAGGACGATGTCAGCAGATCAGACTTACTGTCAAAAGAAGAGGCTGTCATTGGTAACACACCTAACAAACTATCATAGTATGGACATGAGCAAAGTGTTAGTAATACAGTATATTTCACCTGGTAACTAATTACAGAATAAACAAATTGCATAGCGTGAACTTGTTAGTTATTTTGTTATTTTTCTCGACTTGTTTAATCCTGTTAGATAAAACTAGTTCACAGATCATGTGTGGATGTTGGTCAGGAGTTCTTCTTCTTTAAACTAAATATAGTTCTCATATATGCTGTATGTTTGGGACTGTTAAGTTAATAAGTATAAGCTTGTTGCATCTCACCACTCAACAAGTGCATTTTTTAGAAATGCAGTCCAAACATTCCATGGAAGCTCCCCCAGGCGTTCTGATGCCTACACCATATCCTACTCAGTCTTATCTCACCCTTCATCAAACCAAAGGCTTTCTGCACAGCTCAATTGTTAAATATTTTGGATTGTGAACATTTCAGTTTTAATGTTTCCAAGAGCAATAGTACAAACATTTCCAATATTTGGCTTTTTTTTGCAACTCTTCAAGCAACTGTTCTTCATTCATTTGATTGGTGTACCTGGATTCCAGGTACACCAATCCAAGGATGGCACTGCTTGACAAGAAACTAGATTCCTAGCTTATGTGATATTCAAATGCAGTGTGTGTTGAGGTTTTTCTCATCTTCCTGGCGCAGTATAGCTGTCTTATGTATTGTTCCTATTAAGATATTTATATTAAAATGCATAAAATAATAGTATTTATTAGGGGTGTTGAAAAAAATTGATTCGGCGATATATTGCGATTCTTGGATGGGTTCAAAATGCATCCATATCAATTTTTTTTTTTTTTTTTTGTTTTTATTTATTTTTTACCTTTATTTAACCAGGAAAGTTTTTTTCACTACAGGAGACATTGTAACTGCACAAAGAAGTGCTCTGAAACCTGGGCATGTACTTTCTGCATTTATTTGTTGTTCTAGGCTTATACCTCAGTTAAGTTGCACTAAAGTCATGTTGCACTAAAGTCATGATGCACTAAAGTCATGTTGCACTAAAGTCATGTTGCACTAAAGTCATGATGCACTAAAGTCAAAGTTGGTTTAAAAACCACAGGCAGATTGTATGTTTTTTATTTTAAGTTGCTGGCACATGGCATGTTAAAGCCAATGTTTTGAGTGTAAAATATGCCAATAAAATATATTTCATACATAATGTTCTCATGAAGGTGTAGACATTTACAGATTAGTTGTTTCTTAATGTCATATATGTATTATAAAAATCCCAATAATCGCCTTACACTTTAATATTGGAATATATCGTATTGTATCGTGACCTACGTATCAGGCTACAAATCGTATCGCCAGATGCCAGGCAATACACACCCCTCGTATTTATGCTGATGTGTTTAAAACGTCATCTCATTGGTGACTGTTGGGGGTTAAGTGAACTATGACAACTTTTTTTTAATTCTTCTTTAGGTTTATATCAGCGTAATTTCTCTGTTCTGACTCATCATTAGACTAGAGTCTCCACCTGTTGTGAATTTCACCTCCATCGCAAACACATTTTGACACCCACTGCGGCACGAGGCCAACATGAGTGTTTGTGTGTGTGCAGTCAAGCTAAGCGAGGAAGTCGACGTGGAGGCTGATTTCTTGTACCCGATCACCTGTGGAGATGCTAAGGCTAATCTGGTGTGGAAGAAGTTTGTGTGCCCTGGCATCAACATAAAATGTGTTCAGGTACAGCAAACACTGAAAGTCACGATGAGAAGTGAGATTCATGTGTGATGAAGCAGCTCATTAACCGATTGTCTCCTTGTTTCTCTCCCTGATCAGTTCAATGATCAGCTCATCAGCCCCAAAGAGTTTGTGTGCTTCGCTGGCAAATCCACTCTTAAAGACTGGAAGAGAGCCATCCGGATCAACGGCACCATGCTCAGGTTAGGACCTGCTTTTATTACTGCAATTGATGCTAATTTACCAGTGATAATAATTCCCCATTATAGTAGAGGTCTCTAAACTTTGGGAATCTTTGATGAATCAAGTCAGTTAAAGTAGAACCAAAGTGGGCAGGTGTATGCAAAGGTGTGAAGAGTACTGATATATCCTACTCAAGTAAAAGTACTAGTACTTGATTGAATTTTACTTGAGTACAAGTAAGTCATGCATAAAATACTCAAGAACAAGTCAAAAGTAGCTCAATAAAATAATACTCTAAAGTAAAACTAACTAGTCACTTTCAACCCCCACATTTATTTTTGGTAATTAATCTCTGCATACAGTAAACATCTCATGTATAAACTTAAAAAGGAAGAGACCAAATCTTGCACAGTTGGAACTTCATTTATTTTCCACAAAGGCATATGTATAAAATAAAAGGTTTGTCAAAATGTACAATTCTTTTTTTAAATAAAAAAAAAAACACAAATGAATTCAATTCAAAATAAAATGAATTCTCAAACTCTGAGTATAGATAAATGTATGAACTCTAAAATGGTGCCATGCAAAATGTGCCATGTGTGTTAGGGGTGAGTATTGGCAAGGATGTTGCAATACGATACGTATCGAGATATTCTACCCAGTTAATATCAAAATTAAACGTAGAGATGAAAAATCAAGTTGCTGTATATGTTCATCAGAAGATATTGATCATTCAGAGGACAAATTGAGTCAAAACTATTTGCTTCAAAACATCCTATTTATTATTTATTATTAGTGTTTTTGCACAATTTCACTGAAAAAAAGAAAACGCAGTGTTACACACTTCCATCATAAAATACAGTGCAACAAGCTTTTTTTCACTGAAACTACTGTGTAGAAGTCTCAAAGTAACCATGACAACATAATGACGGCGTTGTAATAACTGTAAGTGAGAACATTAAGGATAAACCACCCTGAGTTACTGACAATGCACAAAAATAAGAAAAAATAATTTATCCTATTGTCAGTTTTAACACTCATCTGAACAGATTATATGGAAATAAAATGCATACATAAATGTTGCAGGCATTACACTCTGCCAACATAAAATCGCGACATATCGTGAAATGTATTTATTTTTCACACCCCTAATGCGGGTAACAACATAATAGGTAGAAACCCCAACCTGAACCCAAGAAAGTGGCTGGGCTTTGATCAGAATTGTTAAGAACATATGGATTATATTCAATAATGGACCTGAAGGTTCAACAGACACACACAGTAATAGTTGTGTGAAAATTGTCTGATTGCTAAATTTCAGTTGTTCTTCAAGGCCTGTGCTACAAATCTGGATAAACATATCTGGGATGTCTCTCCTCTAGCGGGCTTCACTTAACAAAATGTTCACAATCCCAGAGCAGCTGTACTATGAAGCTGGTTATCAACACATTTGCTTGAGCCAGGTGTTTTGTAACTGTATTTTTCTTCACCTGGCTGCGTGCATGCTCACATAAAACGGGTGGAGATTGCAGCGTCTGACCAATCACAAACATGAAGACACGCGCAGAGTAACTTATGTCACCATGAGGAACAATTCTTAAAAAATATGAAGGATTGAAATCCATAATTCAGACCAAAAACAACATTTTTGCTGCAGAAAAAGCAGGAAGGCGGGAATTCAGGCAGATAAATGACTGTTAATGCGTAAATTTGGGAGATTATACAATATTCATCAGAGAATAAATGGACAGTCTGGTCAGTTTCACTTTATTACAGCACAGACGTGTTTCTATTCGTGTATCTGCCTCATTTTGGAGGACAACATTTGTATTTTACATAGCTGGTATTATCCTACAGGACTGAGGCTCAGTGTAACAGTGTAATAATATGAATGAATGAATGAGGCTCCATCAGCTGACAATTGTCACACAAATGTCATTGAGTAAATGATCAATACATTAATATTCTTTCTTTCCTGTCCCCTTCCAGCTGTGGCGCAGCAACGTGTAGCTACTTTTATTCTAGTACTTTATCTGGTCCCGGCTAGGTTAGCCGTTCAGCATAGGTTGCCATTAGGGGTGTTGGAAAAAATTTGATTCGGCGATGTATCGCCACATTACGTCACGTGATTCTGGAATCAATTCAAAATGCATTCATTTTTAAAAATTAATTTTCTTTACTTTTTTTTTTTTTTTTAACCTTTATTTATCCAGGAAAATGTTTTCCACTGCAGGAGAAATTGTAACTCCACAAAGAAGTGCTCTGAAACCTGGGCATGTTGACCAGCTTGTGTTTTTTTCAATAAAATCTAAAAAGAAAGTACAAGAAATTGCAATAATCCCCTTAAACTTTAATATCGAGATATATTGTATCGTATCGTATTGTGACCTATGTATCGGGATACAAATCGTATCGCCAGATGTCATGTGCGTGTATGGTGTTTGTGTGTATGAATGGGTGTGTATGTGTGACTATGTGAGTGTGTGTAGGCATGTGAGTGTGTGATGCCACTGTGTCTGAGGGATAAGATGTGTTTTGGGAAGCTGACCTCGAGAAGAGAGCAGAAAACATGAGACAGCAGAAATGAAAAGTCTCAACTTAAAGCCTTAAAAAGAATAAGGTCTATGAGTAAATATGTTAATAAACATAACTAACAATTTTTGCCCTGACATTACCATGGTGATTTACATTGTGAAGACGTTAACAGCATTGTAGTACAGCACAATAATGAATATTTACCCTGACAATGACATGTTTTCTCCCCAATCATTACACCTTTTTTAATAAATGATTGTTCTTTTTGAGATTCATATGTGTGTATGTACATTTAGATTTGCTGCCATGATAAGGAGAACACGCTGAGGTTTTCTACATGGCACAGTGGAGGCTCCATCATGATCCGGGTTCTTTTCATAACAAGGGAGCAGTTTATCTTCAGCTGTTCAGACCATTCCAGACCTTTGGGAAAACTATTTTATGATAAACCTTTTGACTGAAAAGATAAAAGAAGTAGTCCATTATGAAAAGTGCAAGGATTTTGTTCTACTTCTTAATTTTAAAAGTTTGACCATCATATGAAAAGTGAGGTTAACTGTAGTTTTTAATATACCACCTGCTGTATTTGTTGTTTCTTTGGTTCCCTTTTCTCCTTTCTGCATTTTGAAGCTCTACTCATACCAGGTTTGATGGGAGTGGGAAGAAGTCTGGAATTTTGGGGGAAAAAGCTTAATCACACCAGTACCGTAGTTAATTTTTCAGATGATCTATACTGTATGTCTAATAATGTGGGTATTTGTTTAGCGGTAGTTACCAGATCGACCTCAGTGTGGTGCTATATGATCAATGGTTCATCCACAGTCTGCCATGATTTTCTAAAAACTTGGACTTCTTGTCACAGGAAGATCATGGACTCAGGCGAGTTGGACTTCTACCAGCACCCAAAGGTGTGCTCCAACACGTGCCGCAGCACAAAGATCGACCTGGTGGGAAACAAAGTGTCCATTAGTGGTGACCAGTCTGAAGATCTTGTTCCTGCCACCCCCTCCTCCACTGATCGTGAGTGGTAAAGCCTCTGACAGTGGATCGTATAGTTACCATATCTACACACATGCATCAGAGGAAAAGCTGCACCAACACGAGTCCAGTTTAAATGCTGGTATTGGTGCAGTAACACCCACACTTTATAATTCACCTTTTTCAGAGATTAGGGCTATGCAAATAGTTAAACCAGAAATAGAAAAGCAAGAAAACAAGTGTTTGAGACCTCAGAGACTATTACAGACAGGAATGCAGCAGCTCTGCTCGCATGCACGATAGGAGCAAACAAAAACACATCTCTGCAGTGTAACGTTGACCTCACGAGATAGTTGTTGTCTCTTTCAGCCATCCATCCATCCATCCATCCATCCATACATCCATCCATCTATTTTCTTACCCTCTTGTTCTATTTTTCCAGGGTCACGGGGGTCTGCTGGTGCTTATCTCCAGCTCTCATTGGGCGTTAGGTGGGGGGCGCCAGTCCGTCACAGTCTTTCAACCACTCAAAATTTTTTTTACTTTAACTTTTTAATTTTAAACTTTAGTTTGCAGCGCAGACATTTTGTTCACTACAGTGTAGTATGGAACACAGCAGAGGTCACAAAGTAATAACTGTAAAATATGATATTACAGCATTTAGTATATACAGTTACCTTATTGCTGAAGAAAGAATAAGTAAGTTGAGAATAAATAGATAATATATATATTTTTAGGGGGATTTAAAAATCCCAGATCAAAAAGAGCAATCTTTTTTAATGTTAAGATGGAATTATTGATAGGACTACATACTTTTTAAAGTAATAGATTTAAAATTAAAGTAATGAAATGTGCTACTAGAACTATATCAGATCACATTCTACTAAGAATAATAAATAATGAATTTAATAATTGGCCTGTGAACTATTTAGTTGTTTGTATAATTTATAGCAAAACTGATTTTTTTTTTTTTACTGAAACTGCATGGATTTTCTTCTGGCACTTAGTTTTCCAAAAACATGCACATTATGTTGACTAGTGTCCATTCTGCCTGTGTGCGTGTGGATATTTGTCTATATATGAATGTATGTGAGGTGAGCCCTGCCTTGTGCCTGGTGTGAGCTGGAATAGGAACCAACAACCCTGAGTGTAAAGAAAATAGATAAAACATTTTACGAGTGACAGATCAGTGACTGACCACCTGATGAAATCCTGAGGGTCGTTATGGATGGAAGGTGACACATGTTGTGGTTTGTGCTGCAGTGAATGGAGCAGCGTCTTCCTTCTCTGAGAGAACAGAAGAGACTTGTGAGTGGGTGACTGCCATTGGAGGTGATTAACATTATGCACGGTAACATTCCCGATCAAAGGAATCCACTATCTGACCGGAAGGATGTGATGTTTGTTTGTGTGTAGAGGACTCGGTGGCGTTCTGGCGCACAGTGATGGAGGTGGGCCTGTTGGAGGAGGTGGTGGAGGATTTTCAAATAGAGCTGCAGGAGGTGCTGAAGGGTCTCCTAGAAAGAGCGAGTGACCCACCTCTGCAAATCAAAGGCAAGAAACACACACGTAACATTGAGCGAGGTTATTTTGCGTTCGAGTGGGAAATAAGTGGAATCCCTGGGACCACTGATGTAACTGTTAGCGCTTTCTAACAAATATGTAACATTGATATGTTTCCCTGAGTGTTTCACCTTCTCAGCTGCATTGGTTTTGCTCTCAGATGCCGTTTTGCTGAACAACATTGTGCAGAACTTTGGAATGCTGGACCTGGTGAAGAAGGTACTGGCCAGTCATAAATGCCAGATGGACCGTTACAGAGAACAGTACACTCGCAGCCTGGCCGGTCAGTACATCAATCCTCAATCACATACTGTACTTTAGTGATCTTTTAATGCAGTGGTTCTCAAACTTTCTGTTATTTCTGAATCCAAGTACCCCCTATGTCCAGCTACAACATTTTGCTTAGAAAACTTATTTAAAAACAACTATGAGTATAATGATGGACTGAACGAGTGATAACACACTTTTTTAAAGAATCTGATCCTGTAAATAAGTGGAAAGAAACAGTATTTAGTGCAGGAGTTCCCAACCTTTTTTTGGATTGTGACCCCATTTTGATATCAAGAATTTCTGGCGACCTCAAAGACAGTTTTTTGATCATGTTTGAGTAAATAATTGTTTTTTTGTTTTTTTATTATTACTGCATTTTAGTTGAACTAGTTCAGGGGTCTGCAACCTGCGGCTCTGGAGCCTCATGTGGCTCTTTGACTCTTTTGCAATGGCTCCCTATAGCTTTAAAAAAAACCTATTGAAATAAAGAGTTGTTATTTTCCTACAGAGGCTATTATTGATTAATGACAAATAAAATCAAGTTATAACAATTTGTTAACCTAAAAATAAATCACATTGTGCAGTGACTCAGCACCTTCCTACTTCACTTCCTGCAACATCTACAGACCATCAACTTTCCTGCACCTGTGGCTAACCTTCAGTTTTAAATCCCTGGTAAGAAACTAAACCAACAAAAACACTATTCTGGAAGAAAATAGAGATTTTAATTGTGTGGGAACAGATTCATTTAACCACCAATGTGCTGGTTAAATATGCACGTTTTATGTGTAACAAGAAATGAGAAATTAGCATGTGTTGATCACATGATCATGTGTTATCAAACTTCGAGTTACTTTTTGAGGCCCTTTAAATACATTAACTAAAAATAATCTTAATATAACATTGTGTTCATGTAAACTGAGATGTGTAAGAATTTGAAGATGCAAGATACTGTTTAGTTGTTATTTCTTGATGTTAATTTATTTCATTTTATTTTATCTGTTTTTAAGTTGCCATTTACATGAATATTGATCATGTATAATATAAATCAAATCATGAAATCAAACATTATTCTATGTCATTTTAACTGTATAGAATTTCATTCATTGTATTGTCTTCATTGAGAAGGTTTTTTTTTCCGGCTCTAATCAGACTTTAATCCAGGTGAGACGCGGCAAAATGGCTCCTTTGAGAGTAAAGGTCGCAGATCCCTGAACTACTTAGTATTTCACAAAGTGAAAGTGTAGAAATACAGTTGTTTAGGATTGTGTGTTGTTTTGATTAAAAAAAAAAAAAAAAGAATAATAATGCTATTTTAATTTTTCAGATATTTTAGGCGACCCCACATGGTGTCCCGACCCCAAGGTTGAAAAAGACTGATCTAGTGGCTCCTAGATGTATTTCTAGATATTTTTTTTTTATCATTTCCAGTCATCTCACGCCTAGGGTGGGACCAAGACTGACACTTTATTTGTAAATTTTCCTCTCTCTATCTTTCTCACGTACCCCCTGTAGCACTATCCCGTACCCCAAGGGGTACACTTCCCCTCGTTTGAGAAACACTGTTTTAATGGATCAAATGGTGATCAGCCACAACATTCTGAACAGGGACAGATGAAGTAAATAACAGGGAGAATTGCTTCATCATGGTACTTGTAAGTGAGTGGGCTCTATTAGTCCTCAACCATCTTTTTTTCAGTTTCAAACTCAGTAGCTTTAAAATGACTTTGAAATTTTGATTTGTATGTGTATTTTTGTGAAACCAATTAAAACAAAGGCTTCTCATTGGTTGGATGGCTGTGGGTATGAGGGCCTTTTAATTTTTATTGCGTGACGGCTGTGTGAATGTTTAGCTGAGTGCTAATGAGGTGTTGTTCCCTTCAGCTCTGGAGCAGCAGTGTGACGAGCACAGGAAGAGGGCCAAAGAGCTAAAGAGCAAGTCCCAGCATCTCAACAACGTCCTGATGAACCTCACTCCGCTCCCTGTGGCCCCTCCGCCCAAACGCCCACGTCTGACCCGAGCCGTCTCCGGCCCAGCCACCATCAACGCCGCGCCCACCCAGATAACGCTGCCTCTCAACCAGCTGACGGGGCTGCCAGTGGGCAAAGTGCTCACGGTGGCAGGAGCCCAGACTGGCACCAACCTGGGTGGCTACACCCTGCTGACCTCGCCGCTTTCTGTGCCCGAGCTGACCGCCGATGGCTCCAGCCTGACCGTGCTGTCCACAGCAGTGGGTCAGGAGGGGGCAGCAGGGGCCTCCACTGCCTTCCTAAAAATGGTGGGCCCTCAGTTCCAGCTGGTGACACTTCCAGCCTCGCTGCAGAGCCTCTCCACCACTCCGGGTGCTACGGTCCAGCAGCAGGTCAGCACCATCAGCGTGGTGGAGGCCACAGGAACCGCTACTGACGATTCTCAAGACGGAGAACAAACTGATGGAAATGATGAAGGTCAGCCAGCAGAGGTCAGAGAGGAAGACGAGGCACAGCAGGGAGAGTGAAAACAGCTGCCATCATCATCGAACTGCCCAGATTTATTTATTCATCACACACTCGCGCACATGTGCACACACACACACATTTGTAACTGAATTGATAATTAATCAAAGCAAGTTTTCCATGTTGTTGTATAGTTTAATAGTTATAGCTAGTTCTTACACAGTGTGTATACAAACAGTGTGTATAACAAACTCCCTAGCTAGACAATAGGGTGAGGAAAGGTTTTTTTTTGGCATGTGTGCAGCAGATATCTGCTAATATTTCAATAAAACATAAACAATATTTTTTCAGTTTTAAACTCTTTTCTTAATGGCTTTAAAATGACTTGAAATTCAAATGTATATTGTTATCCATTAAGATACAAATCATTGTGTCAGTGATTGTTGATTTTCATTGAAATGAAAATACTGGGCTTATTTGTGCTGAGAATGCGGATCAAACATTTCATAAAGTATTGGTTGATATTGAACTACAATCATAAGTCTATCATTTCAGCTGTGTTCTATCTGCGGGTGTTTCAGACGTCGTGTCTGATTTTGTCCACACGATGGCGACAGAATGCCGTTTTAAATCCTTTTGGACTAACGAGAGTTTTCAAACAATCCACTCATGTTAGACACGTTTGTACTTTGGAAAAATTGTAACTTTTGATGATTGTTATTCAACCTATGAACAATTTCCATATTTTTTTTTATTATGATCTTTAATTTTATATTACACTTTTATTATTATACACTTACATGATATACAACACGTCTGATTGGTATTCATCAGTATGAAAAGGTTTGTTTTTTTCTTCTTTTTTTTTAATCATAACCCACTCTTAGTGTATAGCACACAGACAGCAGCATTTAGTCATAAGTTCACATTTATAGCGTGCAGCAGGTGATTTGCAGTTTTCCACTCATTTCATGGCTGACTTTGATTCTGGTGTCTTTACCTTTTACTGTTTGACATAATGGTTTGACATTACGGGCCAACGATTTCTGTAAGAAAACACATTTTACATGGATCACAAATAGAAACAGAAATTGGTCAGATGATGATTGCATGAGGAGGGGATGAAGGTGAATCCATAACTATGTTAAACAAAACCTCTCTTTTTTTTTAAGTAGCAAAGCCACACGAAGTGAGTCAATGTCTCCCTCTGTTCTGTTGGGTGGTGGGTATGAGATTGTGTTTTTGTAGTTTCATATACATTCATTGATATGTATATATAATTGTTTCTTGTTAATGGAAAAATAATTTAAAAAAAAAAAAAATGTAAATCAAAGAAAAGAAAACACGTTTTGGAAGATTTTGAGGATTTTTAGAATATTGCGTAAAACGTAATTGTCCATTAGTTATTTTTTTTCCCTTTTTAATGTAATGTCTAATCTCCAATAGCCCTGTAATGGAGTGTCTTTACGCACTGCATGGACGCACGGTGCAAGCCGCTCCTGTTTGAATGTGCAGAAGAAAAGTGCAGGTGGATTGTTGACTTTAGTCAACACACATTATTTATTGAACGTCTGACAGTGATGGGATAGATGAGCTGTTACACAGGGGGCAGTGGAGTCAACAGTTAGCGGTAAAGCCAGCAGTCTGTCAGCAGAGGCTCCTATAAGGAATAACCATAGGGCTCCTCCGCAGAGCGCACGGAGATCTGGAAGTGTCGGCGCAGGAAGCCTCCGTAGCGCTTGTCCCACTTCAGGTTGTTCAGCTTCGGTCGGACCCTCCTCATGAAGCCGCCATAACGTTTGTGGAGCTCCTGGGCCGCCTGCTCCTCACCCTCTTCACTAGAACTACTTCTCTTTGTTTTGGAACCGAATTTGCGTAAAAAGCCGCCGTATCGTTTGGCCACGTCCCGCTGCTTCAACCCGCTCAGTAAGTCCTTATACAACAGGTCAGACTTCAGCACGTTGTTGTCACGCCACGGAGAAGTTGATTTCTTGTTCTTGTCAATCCTCCTCAGGAAGCCACCGTAACGCTTGACCAGGTCCAGCTGCTGGTTCTCCTCCTCCTCTGCGCCCTCGTCCTCACTGAAGTCCGCCAGCCGAACATCCGGAGCGCAGCTCTCCAGCAGGTCCTCACACTCCGCACTGCACGACTGACACACACACACACACACACACACACACACACACACACACACACACACACACACACACACACACACACACACACACACACACTATAAAATCATGATCAAATCTCACTTTACTTAAAACCTGCTTTGCCTGAAGTCACAAAGCTCTCGAGGAGAAAATAAAGAAATAAAAAGCTTTTATTTAAAAATAATAATAATAATAATAATTTAATTCTTTTTTTTTTTTTTTTTTTTTTTTTTTTAAATAATTTTTAATTTATAAAGAGATGTATTTCTATTGGCGAGTGTCATTTAGTAGAACAAATGTGTGTGTGTCTAATAAAAGATACGATAAGATTCATCTTTTCTCTTTTATGAGAAGTTTCTGGTGAACTTGTTTTGAGGTTCTGAATGACAGATCGAGGTTGTCAATCGTTTTTAACAAATCGTTTTCCTATAGCAAAACATACAAATCGTCTTCGATATATTTATGATGAAGAGAAACATTGTGATATACACAAAATCTACACTGTATTTGTTTGAGTACTTGTTGAAATGCTGAATTATTCCTTGGATCGGGGCTTGTCTTGCTGGGTCCAAAAGACAAACCACTGCTGTTTAAAGTAAAGACGATCGTGCAGTGTGAACTTTTACTTTTTTTTTTTTTTTTTTTTTTTGCTAGAAATACAAGAGACGCAGAAGTTAACCAAACAATCCGGACAACAGCTCTCCATCTGAACGATGTGTGTGAGGTGTGTCTCACCATGCTGAAGCCTTCCTCTGATCCTGAACTCAGGATTCTCTGTGCGCATTTTTGACACCGCAAAGAACAATCTGTGTGGATGAAGGGCGTCAAGCTCAGCATCAGCACCAGGACAAGCCACTCCATCCTTACCCTGAACCCTGGAACACACACACACACACACACACAGGAGGCAAAGAAAGAAAGAAAGAAAGAAAGAAAGATGCGCATTAGCTCCAACTCCTTGTTTCATCCATGTGGATCTGTGCGCTCTGCGTAATGGTGCGCCTGTGCCAAACTGCGCTCCTTCCCCACCTTATGACCGAACCAGAAAACTAACAGGTGAACAACAAGCAGCAACACAAACACACAGTTGAGATTATTACCTCAGGAATTGGACTAATACTTCCAATCGTGTTGTAGACTCGCAGAGGTGCATCAACCATTGAACAGTTTGCTCTCCACCCTTCAACTCTTGCCACTCCTGCGGGTCTTCTCCACTTTCTTTTTATCTGCGGAGTGTTGCTTGTGTCATCAGAGCAGCGTGTGTTCGAGGGCCAATGGGAGGGATTTCTACTGCGCAAACAATCCCACCGCCTCCTTTAGAGTATTTTTTATTTATTTATTTGCAACACCCACACAAGTAAGGTATATGGGAGAGACACGCGCGTCTTGCAAACGCATCATCAAAATCGTCATTATCAGCCTCAGTCATACTATTCATCACTCCATTTTGGGGCTCCCGGATCAAATTCACAGTTTTGCATCACACTGACATCTATAAGGAAGGCGTTTTCTCTGCAGGGGTGACTTTGGACAATTTTAGGGGTCATGTTCACAAAGTCCTCCATTTTTATAATTTACCACTTTTGTTTTTCCACTTAAACATGTGAAAGGAAAGGAAATGAAATGAAAGGAAGTATAATGGTGATCAGAATATAGGCAAAGGGTAAGGGATCCAAACACTTAATATGTATTTATTTATAACTTCATTGATGTTTTGGGAACTAATGAATCTACAATAGTTCTGAGTGGTTTTAGCCAACTTACTGTTACCAAAAATAGTTATTAATAGTAATTAGCCATACCTACCTAAAATTGAACTAAATCAAAATCTTCTTTTATACATTTCCTGAGTAGCACCTTAAAAAATCAGGTAAAAGGAGTATACATTTCATTTGTATTCCTCTTGTAACCAAGTTACAAATAATTACATGCTTTTATTTTATGTTTCTGAAAAATAAAAGAAACTAAACAGAAATGTTTAGAATTAAATAATTCTGAACTGATTTCATGCAACCAATGGTAATTTTGAGGTCAATTTTGTGAATATTGAGACCTGATATTAAATGAGCCAATCTAAGACAATGGGCTAATCCCCGTGCAAGCATTTAAAATATATTAATTACAGTTGAGTATTAGATTTAAGTAATTTCAGAGAAACAATTCACAGATAAATTCATTTAAAATAATTTTGAATGTAGTTGAGTGAAAATAGACTCAAACTAAAATATATAAAAATATAAAAATTGGTAAATGAAGAATAAAGAAATAGTTAGTGTAGGTTATGGACAAGCTTGATTTACTGGACTTCAATGAGTGAAGTGTAGTACACGTAGAAAAACATCAGCGCTACTGAACTAATTCTTAGGGATGGGTAAAAACAACAAATTAATTCTGCTTTAATGACTCAAATGTAATTGCGATATTTCAAGTACCTCAATTTAACCAAAGACCATCCACCAAAGAGCATTTAGTTTGCACAATTCTAGTCAATAACAAAATATAATTAGAGGGTCAATATTTAATATATTGTACAACTTGATTTGTGACCTTCTCTGTGTGTTATAGAATCTAAATTTAAACAAAAACAATTTAATGTGATTTAAATTCAAAGTATGAATAGGAAATCTTACATTTATCTGCAGATATCCTCAGGCAGATCACAGTTTCCCTTTCACTCATTCTTGTGTCTTGTAATAAGTCAAATGCCTCTACTTCTGCACTCTGAACGTAAAACACAAAGGGGCTGATTCACAAAGATCTGAAATAAAGGGTGGTAAACCAGTTATGTCCCTAAATCCTTTGGTGACAGTTTCCTCATCTGCTGCGAGGAATTCACTAAGATTGCAGCAATGATTAGTGCACATGCAGAAGTGGTGCAGACCGTCCTATTTAAATGAGCGTTTTGCTTGTTCAATGTGGAGAGGTGAGTGCACAGAAGTTAAATTGGAGACAGACGGATTTCTCTGTCTGCTGCACAAATATTTAATAATGTAGAAAACAAAATAAACAAATAAAAATGTTTTTTTTAAATATTATTTTTTCATAATAATAAATTTAATGTGGCTGCTCTAGAAGGTTCTGTAACTTTGCTCTGATCAGTCCATGAAAATTAGACAGATTTGGACAGAAACCATCTAACTGATCTGTTGACGCCATTGATCTGAGTTAATGCAGCAACACAGTCTGTCAGTTAGTCGAACAGCACCATTTGAAGATGATCCTCTGATCATCATCCAGCAGGTCTGACCTCCTATGTAGCACTGTGTCATCACACTCTCATATGTGAACATTGTGTCATCACTGCATAAATTACGCATCTGATCAACTGATTCTGGCCTGATGCTCCTTCCATCAAAACATCACTGGAGCGTTGCGTCCATAGCACGCACAGCATCCTCTCCCCACCGCAGACACACCAGGCACGCACCTCCGCCGTTGTGCAGATTTTTTTTAAAATTATTATTTTTTATCTATTTATTTTGGACAAACAACAATTTAATACCATAATAACTACAATATAAAATAATGCAAAAATAATTCCTAAACTCTCATACACCCCATACAATATGTTTTGTCCCAAAAGGTGTAGGAAGAAACAAAGGCTTTTCATGTCTTACTCCTAGTACTGATTCTTAATTCATTCACTCATTCATCCTCAACATTTTCATTCCTTCTGTGTACTCTATACCTCAATAC
Organism: Gouania willdenowi; assembly: GCF_900634775.1. Lineage (NCBI taxonomy): Eukaryota > Metazoa > Chordata > Actinopteri > Blenniiformes > Gobiesocidae > Gouania > Gouania willdenowi. The sequence goes on from NC_041050.1 coordinate 19,952,761, forward strand.
TGGCTTTTTTTTAATAACACATCTTCAGTTTTATGACATTATGACTCATTTTGATGTTTTCTTGTAAATCGTTCCACAAAGTCACCCCACAGACAGTAATGCAGTTACTTTTGAGAGTTGTTCTTACACTGGGTTGTTTTAAATTTTGTTCTCCCCTCAGTTTATACCCTCCCCCTCTGACCATAAACAATTTTCACTGTTTTAAATTTGACCAGATCCACACATTTTAATGCTCTTGACTTTAAAAACAGTTGATTGGTGTGGTCTCTGTAACCCACTTTATGCACAATCCTTATTGCAATATACATAATATTTGTAGGGTGGTTTTGTAGGTGTTCCCCCACACCTCAACACAATATAGCAGGTATGGCACTACAAGTTAGCAATATAAAATAAATAATGCTTTTTCATTCAGAAGCTATTTGGCTCTCCCTCACACACACTTTACTCTGCATTTTCTTATTCAATGGCTGTTAATATTGACAATTATTTTATTTAAATTATTTTCTTAGACTAGAAAGGTTTTTTTTTTTCCATCTCAGCTGAGTTTTGTGTCAACATTTACTGCAGTGGATCTCTGCGTGTGTGTTTGCATCTGCTTGTCAGTCATACTATTTTCCCGTGCTAAAACAATCACTGCAAACCGTTCTAGATTTGATGAATTGCATTGTGCATGCTGCATTAATTTATTTGCATTCCCGTTTTTTTGCGCTCCTTATGACATCCGCCTACTTTACATATCATCATAGCATCGAAATGCACTAAATGGATTGAGGGTGCATTGTGATGTGCAGAAGACGTGCAGTCCTGATTCCCTGGAGTTGGTACGCCTTATTAGCGCATGGCGTGACGTTTGCACACGTTTTAATACCCCTAAACCCCAGACAAACAGACAGTTAATGTTCAGCTCAGAAAAACTGAAGTAATTTTGAACTATGGTGTTATGAGAGCTTTCACAGAATTAGCCATCGGCCTCATTCTTCATTGACCTGAATGGTGTCACTGCTTTTGGGGTTGTGAGTTAGAAAAGCAACAGCACAGTTTGTCAATAATCTGTTGTTTTGCAGTGGGAGGAAAGCGAGACACTGATTATTCAGACTCAACCCATTTCAATGTTGAAGCATTTAGAGCATCACTGTAAAGGTTACGGTGTCTGTACATCAGAACAGGTATTTGTGAGGGGTGGGGGTGAGGGGGCGACGGTAGGGGGTTGGAGCACCCGCCCCTTTGCCCCTTGATGCCCAATGTGCCCTTTGTCAAAGTGTTTTTATTCGAGCACTCACTCCCCTCATGAGTCAGAATGTCTCTGTGAAAGGATCAAATCTAAACCTGGGACCTCTGAGAGTAGCAGCATCAACATTAATCACTGATGTGCCTTTAGTATAACACTAGTACTACTTTGAACTACATTACATTGTTTATTGTTCCAAGTACTCTGGCTCCCAATAGCATTATCACATGTCCGTAGCTGTCCTTCCTGGGTCTTATACATAAAATAGTTACAGACAATATTCAATGAAGTTAAGTATATCCCTACGTCACCACTTCTACTAAAGATGGAAAATAACACATAAGTAAATAAACAATCCTAGATTGTACCAAGAATGCTTTAAATTTTTTTATTATTACTTTATCACTTATGCCAAAATTTACATTTTCATTTAAATTAGGATTAATTTAATAATACATTTATTTTAATTGATACATTACAGTGATTACATGCAATTTTTTCTACATTCAACATAATTTAATATTATGGTTTTAAAAATATTTTTTGATTATTCATCCTTTTACCAGTAGTGTTAGATGTATCATCCATCCATCCAGGGCCTGCTTTAGGTCATTCGGTGCCCTAGGCAAAGGTGGATTTTGCCTGTGTTGCCTGTCGGGAAGGCCGGCCCTGTATCCATCCATCTTCAGACCCGCTTTGTCCCATTTCAGGGTCGCAGGGGTCTGCCGGTGCCTATCTCCGGCTCACGCTGGGCACAAGCCGGGGTCTAGATTGACGTTTGTGGTTTGTTTGGTTCCAACTAAAGGAAGAAATTGAAAAAAGAGAGAGAAGTGGAAGAGGAGAGAAGGGCATGACAAAGATGGAATACAAGGCCAAGGCGATCAGGGACTGGAGGAAGACGGAGAATACCACAGCGTTGAAGCGACTGAGGAAGGAGAAAGTGGGAGACGATATGACTTTGACTCACACATTGAAAGGGAAAAGAGAGCGCCAGTGCCATCACCATTGATCTCCTGTTGAGCTGGTCTACATAGTACGTAAAGTACACTAAGTTCCACTGAATGAGAAAAACAATTGGTAAAATTGACATTTTGCTATGAGATGTATTTATGAGCTATTGCTTAGACTTCTTCAAATAAAAATACATATTTCCTTAATTATGACCAGTTGTGAAAATTGGAAGTGCACAGATCAAGAAAGATGAGATTGCTTTTTTGTGTATTTTGGACTTATTGCTCAGGTTAAATTTAAAAATCAAACAAATAAACTAACAAAAACAAACTTTTACTGACAGTTCCAAATGGATTGTGTTTTTGCTACCGTATTTTTCGGACTATAAGGCGCACCGGTTTGTTGTTGTTTTATTATTATTATTAATATTATTATTATTATTATTGCGTCTTATTAATAATAATAAGACGCATTAAGCGAAATCAAATAGTCAGATAAGTCAAACTTTATTCAACTCATTAACAATAACTCTAAACATTGTTCAGGTTTAACACATAAAATACAGAATACACTCACTTTTTCAGTTCAGTATGTTGAAGCACAGTAGTTAATTTCATACATAAGGCGCACCTGATTATAAGGCGCACTGTCGATTTTTGAGAAAATTAAAGGATTTTAAGTGCGCCTTATAGTCCGAAAAATACGGTAGTTCTGTTCTATTTGTTCTGATGTAAAGCGGTTTGATTATTTACTCCACTCTAGACATATCCAAGTCCGAGTGTGAAGTGCCAGTACAGCCAGTGCGAGAGAGTTTCCCTTAGACTCTTCAGGGAGGAGCCAAAAAAGCTTCCGCAGCAACTGGTACAAAAAGCATCGCTGGTAAGAATACTCACAATCAAAAGATGCAGTGTACTGTTTTGCCTGCAGACATTTTTCCTTCCTGATGCTTCAAGGACAGTTTTCATCTCATTCAAGGAATATCATAACTGGAACAAGGCTACAATAAAAGACAATAGGTTTTGTTCTGATGCCAGATCTGAAGGCCATGTAAACACAATGGTTGCATGGACAGAGAACAAGAACATTATGAATAGAAATACTTCAGTGGCTGAGAATCAGTACAAAATGAAAACACAATTTGGAATTTTGTTTTAACAGCCACAGAAAACATAGCCCAGCGGGGTCAGAGGGAGTCTCGTGACTCAGAAAATGAGTGTGTTTTTCTGTCAATGTTAGATTTGCTGGGTAACCACAACCCGGTCATTAAAAAAAGACAGTGGGCTAAAAATGCAAAATACACAAGTAAAACTCTCCAGAGTTAAATGCTTGAATGCTTGGCTGCATCGGTCAAAGAATAAATTCTCCAAGAGGTTAAAACAAGCAAGCAATGTGCAGTTATTGTTACTGAAACTAGAGATGTGTGTGGTTCATGAGAGCTTTCTGGAGTTTGAAGTGGCAGAACAACTGGATGCTGTCACCTTAACTGACAAGATTAAACGTTTCTTTGAAAAGCATGGGCTGGAGTATAAGGACAATCTTGTAGACCAGGGCTATGATGGTGCAGTGATGCATGGGGCACATGCAGGTGACCAAGCAAAAATAAGAGAAGTAACATCCCTTCCATGTTCACTGTAATGCACACTGCAAAAACTTAGTCATAGCAGAACCTATAAAAAGTGTGGTAGTTGCAGGTAACTTCTTCTCATTATGAAAACGACTGTATGTATTCATGTCTGGGTCTTATGTACATAACAAATAGCTGGCAGTGCAGGGGCAGTGTTTGATGGTGCGCCATGGGAGCTCCAATAACTAAGTGATACACGTTGGGCTCGTAGGAACATAGCTTGTCGCAATGTTAAGGACAGGTTTCCTGCAATAGTCCAGGTTCTTGAAGAGATTGCATCTGAGAATCATCCACAAAGAGCTGTTGAAGCAAGAGGGACATTGGCCCAGATTGATGTAAATTTTCCCTTGTCCTGTTCCAAAATGTCCTGAGTGTCTCCACATTTTTATGAGACATGCTCCCGTCTAAAACAATGGACTATGCTGTTGAACTTATTGAAGCACCTAAAACCCTCCGGGCACCTTTGGAGACCAAACGTGTGTAGCTTCTGCTTATTCAGTGTTTAAAACTCTCAATATCTCATTCAGTTTAAAGGCTAATTCTGTGAACTTAAGACAGGAGTTTTCTTTTTTAGTCATGTTCATAATTCCACTTTTTTATAATTCACTTTTATTGCAAGATGTATAGAACACGAGATATAGAATGTACTACCACTCTTTGAGTTCGAGACTGATTTGGTCCCATTGATTCCCATTATAACCACATATTTTGGATATACTGTTATACTGACATATAAAAGGAGTTTTTCCAAAAATGCCTAATAAATCTAAGCCTCTACCTTCAAAATACAGGAAAAACAGGTTTTAGGTGGGATGACCCCCCGCCTCCAAGCCACCTGGGTCAGCAGGGCTTTATTATCGTATTTTCTGGGCTGATAAAAAAATATTGCTTCATCAAAATATAGTTAATTTTTGTGCAAATTAACTTTAAATCATTAAAAACAAAATGAATGAAGAAAATACTAATTTCAGTGCTGGTATTATCAACTTTTCTGTAAACATGGACACATATCAGTGCTGCTTAACAAGCACAGTGATTATATCCTCTTCATTTCTGTGAGATTCACAAAGTATATTCACCATGTTTTCTTTGACAGACATTAATTTATAGACAGAAGTCAATGGACATGAACCTCCTAACCAATAGCTGGACACTGTTAATATTTACTGCAGTGGAGACTATAACATCCACACAGAAAAACAGCTTCTGTCCATGAAAATAAACAGGATAATTGTCACATTCATCACATTGAAGAACCATTGTGTAACATTTAACAAAGTGTAAGACTTGGAATTGTGTGAGTGATAAAAAAGTGTCTGGTAGTTTTATTTAAATTACTACGGTGCAATATGTTTTTAATTTTACAAAAATATGGCTTTCAATCAGTTGTTTTCACTGTAACAAACTGTAAGCAGATGGAGAAAAAGTGTCACTGGCATGTTGTTATTATTATTATTCTTTTAACATTGACATGTTAATGGTGCCACACTGTTATATAACTAAGTATAAAAACTTATTTAAAGGGGCTTATGATGAAATAACCACATCGTTTATTTGTTATTTTGATTTGGTTTTAAAATGGAATAACCAAAGAACGAAGGGTACACGGATTATGATGCTGCACATACATATGCTCCCCAAATGAGTGCACATTCAGCACACATTGGACACTCGTCAGTGCACATTGCCTCACACACTCTCAAACCTACACAATCCATGAACACACAAGCTGCAGCACAAAACACACTCACACGAGCAAAACCTGCATGTGCACAAACACTCACCGATGTCTGAAGGCAGTGGAACGTCAGTCACAGAGGGAGGGAGGGAGGGGAGAGAGAGTCCGGGGTGATACAAATGTGTGCTCACGGAGAATGCGTAAGTGTTGGCAGCTATGTTTTTACCTCTTTCCTCTAATGCGCCAATGTAAACAACGCACTTCAGTGCCACTCTCGCAATACTTCCGCATCTTCATTGTTGGTGTTTTAGAACGTTGGCACCGCAGTCAGGAAGCGATAGTGGGGCATTACAGGTGCGGCTGCATAGTTCCGTGCCCGTGCGCACAAATTAGGGTGGCAGCAGGTGTGGCAAGGCTTTGTTGTGGGGTGGTATTTGCCACCCTATGCCACCCCGGTAGATCCGCCTCTGGACGTGTGTAAAAGTCGAATAACAAAAGGCTAAATGAACTTTGGTTCATCAGGAGTTTATGACAAAAAGTCTTCCTTTGTGTTGTATGTGACGCTGAGTGTAGTTTGTTGTACTTACCTTTATTCAACTCATGATGCTGCGGTCCCTTCACGTAAACTGCATGCATATCGTCATCTGTTGTTTTTTTGCACATCGCTTTAGCCTCCGTCACTGCAGTTTCAATCTGACGTGCTATCGTTTAGACAGTGTGAGCGGCACCGCCAAGATTTCATCTCAAATCATTTCTTCTTCCATCACCCCAAGCTGGCATGCTGTAACCAGCTCTTTTAAAGGGGACATATCATGCTAAATCCACTTTTTTAGCCCTTAAATGCATTTTGTTGTATATTTAGACTGCTTAGAAGTACAGAAAAAAATCAAATTAGTCTCTTAAGGTGCTCTGTAGATATCTTTATATTCTGTTTTGCTCATATTTTTCAATCTGTTTCGATTTTTCTATTCTCTATTACGTTTTTTGAACTATTACATCACAGTATTTGCAGCGGAACTGCCAAATTAGTACATTAACTCCAGGTCCAACCCTTCGAGCAATCCGCCATTTTTATTTCTCGCTTTTATTTTGTAGTCCAAGCTCAAGGATGCTGAAGTTACGAGAGGATAAGTCAAAATGTTGGGTTGTTGGATGTAGTAACCCACACGCTTCATTACACCGTCTCCCAGCATCAGAACCTTTTCAAAGTGCCTGATTGAGTTTCATTTTTCACAGAAATGGTCATTTTTGTGTGCGCGAAGCACTTCAAGGATGACTGCTTCAGCAACCTCCGCCAGTATAAAGAAGGATTTGCCGAAAGACTTTGTCTGATTGAGGGTTCAATTCCTTCTATTTTTGGAGATGACGAACAGAGCACTTTGGTAAGCTGTAAATAAAGCTAAAAAGTGTGATGATAAGACGTCCCTGTCATTGTTTTGTTAGCATTAGCAGTTGCACCGTCTTCAGCCTTCATATGTTAGCGCTGTGTGCTCGTTTTAGATCCTTGATGATATGGCCTACGCGATTTAATTTAAGTCTAAAGTTTTCATTAGTCATTTCATTTTGCCGTTTTTGTCTTTGAAAAGACTGTATTAAAATGCATTTCGTGACGTTAGCTCGGTGCTTGTGTTAGCTCGGTGCTTGTGTTAGCTCACTTGTTCGGGATCTGCAGGTTCATCATCATCATTTTCATCTCGCTCCGCCGGGTCCCACTCTGGCTGTAACATGTAAGGCTGGATGGACAAGTCGTCCTTTGTTGACATTTTGTAAATAACCTCTGAATAAAAAGTTTATGCGCCGCTACATACCCGTATCTCTTCTATCAAACTACAAAAATGGCCGAGCAGGGTGGAGTTGAACCAAGTGTCACCTGGAGAGGGGGCGGGGTATGGAGTGTCTCATTTGCATTTAAAGAGACAGCACCAAAACGAGTTGCTCTCAGAAGCACATCAGAAAAGGGGTAGAAAAGGAGCCTGTGGAGCTATAATAATGAGGAATTCAGACCCAAGCATTGCAGTTCCGCTTTATATAGACCATAACTGTATGATTTATATGTAAAAAGGAAGGATTTAAAACCATGATATGTCCCCTTTAAAGCAGCTGCAAACTGGTCTGTAGTTTTACCTGGGCGTTGGCTCCATTGTCTGAAGCGGTAAAGTTTAGCCACGACGTTATCTTGTGGAATGAAGAAATCCTCAATGGCTTTAAGTGCCGTGTCGTACAGTCGTCAGCAACAGTCAATGTATAAAAGAGTCTCTGACAGTGTATGAGCAGTGTGCGCTTTCTGGCATCCGGTAGCTCCCTTTTAGAACATAGCCAACAGGTAATTCTCAAAGCTCAGTATCCATGCTTTAAACGGCATTAGCGGTTGTTCGACATTTTATAGAAAAGGTGGAGGTTGACTCAGGTTCCTTGTCACCAATATGTTGTGTCATAGAAATAAGACACTTGTGGGTTTCTGAACCTGTTTGATTCACAATAGCAACAGGTAACAAACACAGCATAACGTGGATGGCTGTTCATCATAGGAATGGGATCCACACAAGGTTCCTGCTGCTTAACAGAAGGTTTTCCTTGCCGCCATGATGAATTCATGTTGGGTGTGGGATACATACGTATATATGCATATGTGTGTATCCATAAAATGAAGAGTCCGTCCTTAAGACTGCTCTACTGTAAAGTGTCTTGAGATACCATTGGTTATGATTTGGCGCTATACAAATAAAAGATTGATTGATTGAGGTAGTATACAGCATTAGCATTCCATCTTAGTATCTCTTCTTCACCTCTTTTACGTAGCTTACATCACTCTTTGAACTCCCACTGCCGCCTATCGGTAGGTAAACATCAGAACATCACAGTTCTTCAGTCTGATAAGCTTGTCCCTTTAGCTGGAGTGTGACCGTTGTATGGAGCGCGGGAATGTCGTTTTAAGCGAGTTTACAGCTCCTCCTCCAAATCCCAGTACGTTACCAATCGCATTCTACCATGTACTGTCAAGACAATACAGCCACTGTCATCTGTATTAACTCAGGAGGGTATTCAACGCTCCTTTACTTAGCTTTATGCAAGTGTACCAGTCTCTTCCTCCAATACCAGTACGTCCTCTGACGGCATCCCACAATGCATTGTCAAAACAATATACAGACCATCAGGGGAAATACAGCCACGCTTTACTTAACTTTTCATGTGTGTACCAGATACTCCGTCTGCCGCTCCACATCATCGGCGTCCTCTGCTTCTTGTGCTCACCCGAATCCTATGGGAGTTTGTCTCCGCATATCTGGAATTAAGGCACGCAGTGACAAACAGCTTTTCCCTCTTACACGCATGAGAGATTAGGGTCCAAATGAATATGCAAAGCTTTTTGTGATAAAAAAAGGTATGATGCTGTACAAATGCTGCCTTTTCTCTTCCTCCTGCCAGTGAGCTCTGCCGTAAAGTCAGGTAGAGTACTTGAACTCTTGGAACACAGTATTATACACAGTTTAACGATCTAGATTACTTCCCTGGAAATCAATGAAATTGTAATTTCTCTCTTTCCTCAGGCAGGTGTGCTATTATTAAAAAGAAAAAGAAAGAAATGATCTGAAATGCAGTTTTGACAGTCTGCTTAGCAAGATGTCATCCTGACATAAACACTTTGAAATACTTTGAGGGGTGGATATCATGTAAATCAAAACAAAAAAAAATACTATTCAAAGCATTTAGACATTTTAAACTGTTTACATTTGTGCCTATGAGGAGAAAAAACAACAGGGCACAAACAAAATCAACAAACCATGAATATACCACAAAAATAATTGAACAACTCTCGACTAAGTCAGTGAACAGAGAGACTCTCAGGTTGGAGAGTGAACTCCTAATAGATACAGTATGTTCCTTTCCTATTTGACCAAGATGGAAAGTTATCTAACTGGTCATACATCATTTTACAAGAATATAATTCTAATCTTCACACACAATGTATGCGTCTCCTTTACTATATTGACAACAGAATGTTTTATAAATTCAAGATATTTATTCATATTAACATTTTAATTTCAGGTTTGGAGTTGTTAAAAACTGATTAAACTCATTGTCATTAAAATGTGTCTCTCCAAAGCATGTGAACAAATTACTTGTTGGCCTGATGAAAACATTTTCCAGTCCACATGTATATTATTAGAAAAACGCTTTTTAAATTAAACTTATTTACTGTAAATTAATTAAATGATTGTTTTTCATTTACCTCTGAAATATGCTCCACTGTTGTACACAACCCAATGTTATCTTAAGTATTTTAATTACAAGCTAGATTACGCAAGTAGTAACGTTCTTTTGTTTGTTTGTTTGTTTGAAAAGACTCTCTTATTTTCCTTATTTCTTTCTCAGTGATGTGCTCATCCTACATGTTTGGAAGCCTACTCGGCACAAACAAACGGGTGGATAGGTAACCTGCAACCTCTCCTCAGGGTTTTCCAAGCTTGGCCATCCTGATCATTAGAAAACACGCCGTCAAAGCAACAGGCTCCTTGGTGATATACCTCACACCTTCACCAATGAAAAAGATCTTTAGGAGACAAAAATGAGGTGAGCGCACAAACAAAAACAACACCGCCAACCTGATCGTTATACACTGTACACTATTTGGTGTGAAGGTAACCATAGCACCCGTTAGAAATACTGCCATCACAACCATAAATAAACCCCCATGATGGGTGGTGGATCATTTTAAACATTTTCACTTTACTGTAGAAACAAAGTGAGGCACGAGGACAATAGGTTGTGCTGCGGATTACCAGGGGAATCTGTTTCATCCGCAAAGGTGTAATTGTGTTATGGACATCACGCTCTACAGACACAAAGCTAATCATGTTACAAATGGAGCATTTTTAGACATGTCTTTGATCAAGTTGATGCTGTTGAGGCAAAAATAATTTTGATTACTAGAGCAAGGTCTGAAGTTCTAAGCTATGGATGAGCAGATAAAGACAACTAAGTGATGGTGCCTCCAAGTATAAGTAAGAAATGTACTGTTTTGAAAACAGAGATCTGTAAAACAATTTTCCTGTGTGCCATCTCTATCACTACATTACAGCTGTGGTTCATAATAGCTTGTGATGTGTGCATATGTAGCAGGCAGAGAAGGTCATGGGGAGGTGATTCAGATGTATGTGATTAATCACATATACAGTATTTTATACAGAGCTGCCAACTTTAAAAACAAAAAACCGTGGAGTGAGATTCAGCAGGACAGCTTTGTCATTTAGGCTTACACAAATATTTTCTCGTCAATTCATTTGGTAAATTCGATTCTGTTCCCCTGCATCCTAAAGCACGCCGCACACAGAGTTGATTCTGTCGGACCACAGTCAACAAACAGAACCAAAAATTCTTGGAGGTCCACTGCAGGTGTGCAAAACAGAGCGGATAGGACTGTTAAGGATTTATTTCTGATTTCTACCAGCAGGTTCCCAGTACAATGAATTAATAAATAAACACATTTTACGACACAACCTACATGGGATTATAAATCACCATGAGCATATTTACAAAAAAAGTCTAAACCAGTACAACCACTAATATTTTAAAATTTGCTTGCTTGCTTGATCTACTCTCATCTAGGGTCATGAGCTTTGGGTCATGACCGAAAGGACAAAATAGCGGATAAAAGCAGATGAAATGAGTGTCCTCCGTAGGGTGGCTGGGCTCTCCCATGGAGACAAGGTGAGAAGCTTAGTATACCGGGAGGGGCTCGAAGTAGAGCCGCTGCTTCCCCGCTGTTGCAGTAATAATGGGTCACCTGTGTAATTCCGCCACCTTGTGGTATTGATGTGTATTTGTACTTGTGCCCAGAATGTTTTGCATTAAAAATGTAAAATGGCTTCCTAAATAACAAGGCTCTGTGATACAACATGGTCCATTTGAAGGTGAAGCAGAGCTGAGGTTGACACAAGATGCTACACCTGTACAGCTGCCCCCTCATACGGTTCCCGTAAGTGTGCTGCCCAAACTCAACCATGAGCTGGAGCGCATGGAGGCTGAAGGAATTATACGTCCATGCCCCACACTAAAGGTCATACACTTTCACCCCAACAAACCTAATCATTGAAACTGACGCGTCATAAAAAGGCCTTGGAGCAGTGCTTATACAGGACGGGCGTCCGGTGAAGTTTCTGAGGAAATTGCTAATAGCCACAGAAAGTGGTTACTCAAACAGTGAACGAGAACTCATGGCAGTGCTCTTCGCATGTGAAAAACTCCATGTGTATATGTGTATGTATTTGAAAGGCATGTGGACATCCACATCAATCATAAACCGCTCAAGTCCATTCTTAACAAGCCGATCTGTTTGTTGCCACCACGTCCACAAAGAATGCTCCTCCGACTGCACACTTAGGACATTCATGTCAAATATGTTGGTGCCAAACGTGTCCTTCTCACTGACACTCTATCATGGCTGGTCGAGTGGGATTCTGGCTCGACGATCCCAGGCTTGGATGTCAGTATTGCGCAAGTTCTAAAGGTTACGCACACTCGCCTGCCAATCCTTGTGTCCATTGATTACTTCTCCGGCTATGTATTCATAGACCCACTACAAAGTAGCACCACAAATGTTGTCACTGCACGCCTGAACGACAATTTCAGACGATTCGGCCTACCTGAGAGAATCATCTCAGATAATAGACCCTGTTTCTGTTCTGAAAAATTCACAGAGTTCTGTGATCAGTTTGAAATTCATCATACCACCATAAGTCCTTACCACCACCAAAGCAACGGTAGAACGGAGCGTGTGATTCAGACAGTGCGCAATATCCTTAGAAAATGCAAGACGGACGCTAATATCTCACTAGCGATTCTTGCATATCTTGACACCCCAGTCGGTTATTCTTCAACATGCGTATAAACACTCTTGGTCGGGTGGCCAAGTCAACGTATCTCACAGAGGAGCAAAAGCTCAACCTCTATGACAAGAGAGATGCGCATCTAAAACCACAGAGCACTACATGAGTACTTTATGTTCCAGAACAGCCTATCTGGTACACTGAAGATGGCTCATCTGAGTGGAAGGCAGGCTTCATAGATGATGCTGACAAACATCCTGACTCATATTGGATGGTCACAGAGGCAAATAGCAGGATCAGGTGCAACCGACATGACCTCAAGGTCCGACATCCAATGCAACGACCACCGACTGCACTTCTCGCCATACGGATGTCCCTGAGAGTGGTGATGAAACCACTCCTGACAAAAGTCATTGAGTTCCTGCAGATCTGATTGACAGTGGTCCGACTCTGCACGACTCCAAGAGAAGAGCCAGCCAGAGAGGGGGAGAGGTGTGTATTTAAGTTTTTTCACACTGGAAGTGCGCATGAGCGACCTGGGGGGGGGTCATAGGTCGAGAGGGATAAAAACGTAAACAAGCTCATTCACTCTGTTGATATTTCCAACCTAACAGTGTTTGTAATTTTATTCCAGAGATCTTTAGTGTTGTAATAGTGTTTATGTTATTAAAATTCTACATATACAGACCCGAAGAGGTGACCAGGGTTTTCCGCTGATGCCACTTTTGGCCCGATCCGGGCACTTTTAAAAACCGATGGAAGCAGCTCAGCAGCAGCATGGAAGCAAGATCAGTCCCCTTGCTTCCACACAGGTGACCCCTGGTTCACAAAAAAACCGACTAGCTGGGTATCCAGCAGGTGGAATTTGGAATCTACCCAGGAATGATGCACATATCCGAGCACTTTTGTATAATTGATGGGCGAACAGTATCAAAGCAACAGACCTCTCTGCTTCATACTCCTGTATTTTCTGTATTTGTCTTTATTGTTGGTAAGTTTTTTGCTTTGAATTTTGTAGTTGTTTTAATAACTGTAATGTCTCTTTGAGTTTTTGAAAAGCGCTTACAAATATAATGTATTATTATTATTGATGGGGCAAGTGAGATCTCTGAGTGTGAAAAGGACATAATGAGTTCTCACTTTGAAAGGGTAAATTTACGAGGTACACCATTCACTAACCAGGTCAATGATTATTTTTATTAAGCAATTATTTAAATTCAAGTTACAAATTTGAAGGAAGTGCACAAGATGGACAAGCCAATAAGTGAAACAGCACTGATCAGTTTATTGGTCACCGTTGAAAAGCCAGGAAAAATGTGTTTTTTTTTCGCTTGTGTGCAGCATTAGTTTTAGCAGTTAACGAGGCATTTCTACCCTGGAGAACGATACCACATTTCTGCAATATTTTTTTTCACAGAATCAATGCCTAGTTAAATAATCTAAATCTCTGTCAGACTCACTGTTTACACTGTCAGCTATTCTGAGTTTGTCCCTCTTGACCTACCTTTGACCTCATGCGCGAGAACTGAACGAGAGCGAGATTTCCGAGAGTGTGAAAAGGCTTATTGACCTGCACGTGTGGCTGAAAAACTGAAACAAATCAGCTCCCAATCAGGAGCCGACTTCTGTCTTTCAATACAATTCAACCCGAAATCTCAGGAGTGCGAGTATGTTCCAACATTTGAGCTGAAGCCAAGGGCGGACTGGCAAACGGGAACACCGGAGATTTCCCCGGTGGGCCGTTGGGCCGCTGGGTTGGGCCATGGGAAAAACAAAAAAAGGGGGAATAAACATACCTAGGGCGACCGTGGCTCAGGTGATACAGGGGGTCGTCTTCTGATCAAGAGGTTGGGGGTTCTGTCCCATTGGTATTTGAATGTAAGAGTGAATGGGTGAATGAGCTGGGGACTATTTTGGGGCTACTTCAGTATAGGGATAAAGCGCTATATAAATCAAGTCCATTTACCATACCTGTCAAGTATCCTGTTTTGGCTGGGAAACTCCCATATTTTACCCCTCTTTCTCGCCATCGTCCCGAATTAGTATTTTCCCGTAAATATCCCATATCTTAATGTAATAATAATGAAAAGATAAATAAATAAATAAAAACATTCCTCTGCCTCTCTAAACTGAACGCTGTCACTAGCCTCGCGAGAACTGCCATCTGAAATGGCCTTGGTGGCAGTTCTCGCGAGATTAGTGCCGACAGTGGCAAGAAACTCAGAAACAACTCAGAAGAGAGATGGATGTACGAAGACGTTGTTAAAAAAACAAAACAAAGAACTTGTGTAAATACCTTCCTAAAGAGTTTATCTTCCTAAAGAGCAGCAGGATGTGACACAGTTACTGTTAGATTAATAACTGAGATTTTAACGTCGACCACAGCGGAAGGAACGACGTAAGTCAGCATGAAAAATCATCCAATCACAAGCATCACAAATATACACTGCTTCAAAAAAGTGTTAAAGAATGTAAAGTCTGCAACAAATGTGTCTAATACGTCATTAGTGAATATCAGAGAACCACATGAGTGAGCATGAGAAATGAAAAGAAATATGTAATGAAAGTAAAATGTTAATGTCTAACTTAAAGACAAGCAATGTGAAATTAACAGTAAATATGCAACGTGTTGAATTGTATATGAACTGTAAGTATATTAAACACGTGTGCTTCATATACACATTTATGTTTTCATTTAGGCTGTTTTATAATTAAGGAATTAGGGCTGGGTGATATATCGAGATTTGAGATGTATCAACTATTCTATTTTGGTGATATAGAAAACTGCAATATCGCATATATTGATATTTATCATATTTTGTATAAAAATACTTGTTTTAGGATTAACTGCTTTTTCTTCATAGAACAGCATGTAAAGCTCAGTTCGATGGATTAATGAGTGTGTCCTAATCCAGACCTTCCCCATAACAACCTACACTACAGAACTCACTCACACGTGCTGTCCCTTACAGGTGAAAAAGCCAAAAGTGGCACATATTGTGCAGCTGTTTGTTAATAAATGAATTTAGTATTGTATTTAGGAAGTGGTTGACAAGTGGCTATTTTAGATTTCCTGTACACTTGTCTTAAAATATAAGGGATACTGGAGCTTGGTTGGGGGGGTGGGTCAGCCAGATTTTATTGTCTCAATGATCTGTTTGCATTAAAATCACTACATGCTATAAAATCACTTTACTGCTGTAATTATTTTACTGTAGACTACTTAAGGATTCAAGTTAAGGATTACAATATAATTATGGTCCAAAGCAAGATCAAATGAAGTTTTCTTCATCAAGTGACATGGAACTTATGTTGCTGGCTGGCTGCATGGCTGGCTCCCAACACCGCGCATGAAGTGCGACTGCTTGTCAATGACTTCAGGGCCTCTTTCCCTCCCCCAGTTCACCCCTGGCTGGAGATAATTTTTTGTTTTGGTCATGCATGTGCATCTGCTCACTATTTATGTGCAACCCTGAAGTAATCTGGGATCCAACTGGAACTCATCAGTAGCCATGGTGATGAGGTATGTGCCCCAAACCTGCTCCTGATCAGGTTTAAGCAGCAGGCTTGGTTTACCTGCTGACACCCTCATGAAACGGCTCTATCACTTTGAAAGTTGTCAATCAACATATTATAGTCCTAATTAGTGATGTTTTAAAACACTCAACAAATACTGTATCTACAATCGGAAAACGGAGTCAAGAAGACTTATACAAACCGTTCTCCATACATTTTCTTTCCATCTACGGCTTTAATGTGTATTTTAAAAGGAAATGAAACCAAATATCAAGGTAAACATTAGATTTTTTTGTCTTAAATTGATACAAATGACGAGAGTCAAGCTTTAGGGTTGCTGGTCAGATGCAGACACAGGGTTTATTATGTCAAAGGGTTTGGAGCGAACAGACCGGTCTGGGATTCAGAGGTTAACCAGCTTTGAGTGTGTGCCTCTGCGAATCTATCTGCTGTTCGGTGCTCTCAGGGTTATGTATGTTGCTGACGCTGGTTGTCAAAACATTGCTGAGTGTCCTCAGCTAAAGAACTTAGTGTGTGCTATCAGTGTGCAATAGTATCTGGCCTGCTTAGGGCAGTCTGACCAGAACAGTAGAGGGTTCTTTAATTACATATCACTGTATCAGAATCAGATGTACTTTATTTATCCCAGGGGGAAATTACTTGCGTTACAGAGGCTCAAGAAATATTACAAATAAAAAGAATAAACACTAAAGAAAGAAAGAGAAAGAAAAATGTACATAATTAAGTAAAAGACTGTTAATTGAATAAGAATTAAATACAAGTGCACAGATTACTGTAGAAAAAAATAAAATAAATAATAATAATACAAATGTACAAATATATATATAATCATAGCTGTCAGGTTACAGTGATTAATTGCAGAGTTTGCCACAGGCAGGAAAGAATTCCTGCGGCCTTCTGTTGAGCACCGTGGTGGGATCAGCCTGGTGCTGAAGGTGCTCCTGTGACTGACCAGCACCTCGTGGAGTGGGTGAGATGCATTCACCAAGATGGCCTTCACCTTTGACGGGGTATATACTGTATATGTATATACACTACCGGTCAAAAGTTTTAGAACACCACACTTTTTCCAGTTTTTTACTGAAAATCATTCAGTTTATTGTGTCATTGCACTCTGAAATCAAAGCATACAAACATAAACAATAAACCACAAGTAAGCCATTTGAGTTGAACAAGAAATCATGGAATCTATGAACAATACTGTTCACCTGATGCTCATGAGGGTCTGGTACCACAGTGTGTTCTAATACTACTTTTATGCAGACAGAGGGAGTTGGAAGTAACCAATAAAAGTTGGAACACCTGTAGTGATTAGTAGCACCAGCTTTCAAGGTTGATTCAACCTTCATTGCTGCAGAACAGCTTTTAAGTGTTAACCCACTTCTTGTTCCCTGAAAAAGGCCTATTTGTATAATTCTGAAATGTACATGATTTATCAGTTTTGAGGAACCAAACCTTTTTTTTAACCTCTGGCTGTTCAGTATTTACCTTTGTACCATTTCAAGCTATTCATTGGACTTGCACGACTTGAATTGTAATAAATAACTGGAAAAATTAGGGTGTTCTAAAACTTTTGACCGGTAGTGTATATATACATATATATATATGTGTGTATCCATCGCCTCTGTTTGCCACAGTGTGTACATTCACGAAGCATGCAGTTATCCATGATGAGGAAGCTCTTATTTTACTGATAGAGCTTCAAAGCGAGAGGGTGTTCTGGGACATGACAGAACCCTAAGGCTGCCCATGAACGATATCGCTTTTCCAGAAAGCTGTAGCCTACAGTATGTGTCCGCTCTGCTGCTGCGTCAAATAAAACACCACAGCCGCTCCCTCCATACATTTGAATTTAATGTTTAGTGCCGAGTTCCAAGAAACTGTTCATCCAAACACACGTAAATTACATGTCATGTATGTATGATAAAAAACAATCATACCAGCCTGTCATTGCCCGATCCCATTAGATCTTGGAAGCTAAGCAGGTCTGGGCCTGGTTAGTAGTTGAATGGGAGACCACTGAGAATTCCAGGTGCCACAGTGGGGTGGCAGTCGCTGCAGTGGTATCTGTCATTGTGTCCTTGGGCAAGGCACTTCACCCACATTGCCTAGTATGAACGTAATGTGTGAGTGAGTGTTGGTGGTGGTCGGAGGGGCCGATGGCGCACTATGGCAGCCTCGCATCCGTCAGTCTGCCCCAGGGCAGCTGTGGCTACAATAGTTGTTTGCCACCACTAAGTGTGGAGTGAAAGAATAATGCCTTAATTCTGTATAGCGACTTTGAGTGTCTATGATAAAGCTCTATATAAAATTGATGCATTATTATTATTATAACAGTTTACGACTTTTAAAATGTTGAAACCACACAAAACTTCTTAAACGTGCCTTTTCCTCTTCTAGCTTGCTGCTTAGTAACAATTGACGTCACATCCTTTTCGTCTCAGCGTTGTGTCTATTGGCTGTTTAATTTGAGTAAATGCTGTAGCACAGGGGTCACCAACCTTTTTGAAACCAAGAGCTACTTCTTGGGTACTGATTAATGCGAAGGGCTGCCAGTTTGATACACACTTAAATAAATTGCCAGAAATAGCCAATTTGCTCAATTTACCTTTAACTCTATGTTATTATTAATAATTAATATTTATCTTTGTGGAAACACTGATCATCTCAATGATTTCTCACAATAAATATATATAGAAACAGATGGGGGGGGGGGGGGGGGGGGGGTAGTTTGCTTTTTAAAGAGAAAATGAAATAATTCAATTTCACAGTGTTCTTTTATTTGAAAAACACATATAAAGTAAGAACAAATTCCACAGTACCCGTGCAAATGGTAAACGGTGGTAGTAGTAGAATAAATAAAATAAATAACATAAAATTAAACAAAAAAGGCATACATTGCATAAATTATCCATCAATCTATGCAATGTATGCTTGAAATAAAAATAATCAACAAAAGGAAAATTAAACATAGCCTATACAACAACGGCTATAACCATAACAGAAACACTTCCCTACACATGGTTGGATTTCTCCCGATTTCCTCACTGACATTGTCCGGGCGGACCATCCTTCACTGAGCGTCGTTTCCGGCCGGACAATAATAACGATTACACCTCTTCTTATGCGGTGTAATCGTTATTATTATTACAACAATATTATTATTACAATAATATAATTACACCGCATAAGAAGAGGAAGAAGAGTCTTCTTCCTCTTCTTATGCGGTGTAATCATTATTATTGTCCGGCTGGAAACGACGCTCAGTGAAGGATGGTCCGCCCGGACAATGTCGGGCAGAAATCAGGAGAAAATCGGGAGGGTTGGCAAGTATGTATTAAACACAAAAAACACTTTACATTTTAAGTGTTTATATAAGTTACATGTAAGTGTGATTTAAACAAGAATAGCTAAATAAATAAATCTATATATATAAAAGCTCACTGGTAAGTGCTGCTATTTGAGCTATTTTTAGAACAGGCCAGCGGGCGACTCATCTGGTCCTTACGGGCGACCTGGTGCCCGCGGGCACCGCGTTGGTGACCCCTGCTGTAGCACATGCGTCCTCATGTCTCTGATCAGTAAATCTGTGATCAACCCTCCGGGTCTGCTGAAGAAATGGAAAAAGCAACCGTGGTCAGAGCTTGGGTAAACCATACAGGCTTTAACCCATAAGCCTGGTTATTTTAAACACACAATCCAGCCTAAAAAAATATGAAATGTTGTTCCATTTTCCACACACCTGTTTCCAAAGATTGTACATTAACCATCAATGCAGAGGGCCTCCAGAGCCGAGAGAATATGTTAGAGAGATGGTGAAGCTCTTTAAAAGTGTGCTGAAATGCAAAGATGATTGAAAGCGCTGTTCTAAATGTACACCTGGCAAATCAAATTCATCAATATACATATAGGAATGGTGTTAAGGTCTCATCAGGCTCAACAGAAGACATGCAATGTGTTTCCACTCCGTTTTGTGCCTCTGCTGCATGTATGAAGATAAGATACTGCCAGTTGTGTGACCCTTTAATGAATAATGTATCAAACATTCACCAGCTTGACTTCACACATACCCTTTGTGTGGTTCTGACACAGCATGTTATTTAGACTTCACGTGAGGAACCGGAAAGCAATGCATCCTCAGTTTTAACAATATCACACTGGTGATGTGACGCTGATCTGCAGGGCTTTTGATTTACTGTACTGGCTGTATGACTGTATGATGACACCTGAAAGAGACCAACAGCAATTAGATGTTTGTTACTGCTGAAGATTAAGAAAAAAACGTTTGAGCCACTGGTATCATTCTTGAAAATGTCAACGACCAATATCAAAATAAGATGATAGAGACAGGAACATGTGAGTTTGGTGAGGAAACAGTCAAACACACAATAGTTTGAGGGTATATATTTAGTACATCTCAAATAGCATATATTCTCGCTTTTCTGCTTTCCTCACTCTAACACTGAGTTTGGCTTGTCAGAGGTTTTTACGGTTTGTAATTCTACTTATGGATATTTTGTATTTGATTTGACTTTACAAAGTAACAAATGAAAGACGGAAAAATACCAGTCCAACTAATACTGTACTTTATCACATTTAAATGAACTTAACCTCACTAAAAGGAGCGTAGGTGTTAAGTATTTTAATGCTAATGGGTGATGAAGCGTTCATAACCAAAAAGAATGAGCCCACACAAATTTCTCCCTATTGCCTTGAACAGACTGTATGATGCATTTTGTACGGCAATTCCAGGCCCGAATTCCCTGCGTAGTCCTGCGGACGTGACAGCAAATGGCGCTGATGCGCATTCTTGATGGCTTGAAAAGGCGTCCACTCTGTCGGAAATAATGAAGAAGAAGAAGAAGAAGAAGAAGTCGGCTTGGAGACTGGAAGAAGACAAGCGCGATGGACCAAACTACTGTTTGGTTGGTGGAGGTCTTACAATAAACAGTCCCATGAACTGCGAATAAAGAAATAACCACGTCACAGTAGACAGGACCCGAACCCGACAGGCATTTAGATATTTATATCCGAGCCCGACCCAAAACGGACAGTTTTTCCTCACACAAATGACATTTTACATTTGTGTTACTGGTAAGCCAGCTTTTGCTCGATGGTCCTGTCCGCAGCACTGAAGCTTTGCTCACTGCTACAGCTGCAGGTGGCAGAAATGCCAAGAACGCTGCACGCAAGGACACTGTGACCGAACCCAACCACCAGTTCAAAATACTGTATCTGTCCAAACCCAAGCCAGATTGTTGGGTACCTTCAGGCTTCGGTCAGGTATCCATCCCGCGGCGGCTTGGCTGATGATTGCAGTTACCGTAACAGCCGTCATGTCACTATGGAGGTTTATTTCTTGATCCTGCTTCATGCTCCTTTAACTAATAACCCTAATAATATGCAATACAAAGCGAAACTAGAAAGTAGAAATAAATATGTTATCCATACATGCCATCTGAAAGATACCATATATGTGATCATGACAAAACCATGAACAAGTCAGCAAGGTTTTTTTTCAGTGATTTATAGATTCTGAAAGTGTGGTTTCTAAGCTTTCCAATGATGTCACACGCATAGAAACCAAATAACATCTTAAGAAGTTATGGCCATTTGAATGTTTGCAGTCTCCAGCAGGAGAAAACAGCCCTGAAGGTTTCTCGACTACATGTAAGCCAGCTGAGGGGCAGTAACAAAAGCTGCACATTTGCATTAGTTTCCATTAACCCAACCTTACAGTAATAGTTATCAATACGTGATTTAACCATTTTAATGCGATTCACATCAACAAATAATACCTTTGCCTTCAGTATAGTGTTGAATCAAAGTGCAGCCATCATTTAGAAATTCAGTTTCATTTTTAGAAAACAAACTCCGTTCGTATTGCCTCTGTCTGATGAGCTGACGTGTGCTTGTCTTGTTCGTGACTCAATGTGCTGGTGTGGTAGGGAAAACCCATGGATAAATCAGCGTGGTCAGAGGTGGTCTGGGTAAACCAGGCTTTAACCCGTAAGGCTGGTTCTTTTAAGCTCATGAAATATCCCCCTGCTTATGTCTCCACCTCCTAGTGACGTTGGCGTGCTTGGGTTGTGATTGATTAAGCTTCTGTTTTGTACCCATGTTTTCTCTATTCCTAATCAAGCATCCCTCACTATTTAGCTGAGCGTTTGGACACAGAATGGTTCATTGTCTTGTCATTGCCTTGGTTCTCCCTACTTCTTGTACTGTGGTTTATTTTCCCTGTGAGGACATATTCCTGGATAATTCCTTGTTTGTGTACTTTGTTACTTTGAGCTTTCTGATAATCAACTATGCCTATGAGCAGTACTACTGCCTTCTGCCTCCCATGTCTGCATCTCAGTCCTCCAACACCTCCTTCTGCCATGAGATTGATAAGCTTGACGGACACTTATACCTGTTGTGTTAACACAGAACGCTGTACCTCCTCCTCGAGTTTAGCAGGTTGTTCTCTGTGGGCAGGACATGGGAGTTGTCCATTAGATGTTTTTTTGCCTGTGCAATGACTGCCTGAAGAAAACCAAAGCCTTCATATGAATACAAATAAATAAGCATATTGTAAATTAAACAAAACAACTATTCCATTGTAAGCTAAGTGAATAAAAGAGAAGGCTGTCTTTCAGCCTCCAGTTAATGCAGTGATGTTACTGCGATGAAAGCCATTAAAGGATACAACAAGTCAGCCGTAATGTGATTGCTCATTGTTGTATTTTACTTCACAATTAACAAAGAATTGTATCGCGCTCCATAATTTCCATCACAACAAAGTGTCTGAGTATTATATTTGTGTTGACCTTTCACTACAGAAGGTATACTGATCTAGCTCTCTGTGCTGCAGGTCCCTATTTAAGACTTCTTCTCCAGTTGGATGAATCTGGTTTTGATTAGCATAATTGCATGCGATTATCCCAAGGTCAATTAACTTTTGAGGAAAATACACATGGCAAAATCAACTGCCTCTTGTGTCCTGTCAAGATG
Organism: Gouania willdenowi; assembly: GCF_900634775.1. Classification (NCBI taxonomy): domain Eukaryota; kingdom Metazoa; phylum Chordata; class Actinopteri; order Blenniiformes; family Gobiesocidae; genus Gouania; species Gouania willdenowi. The sequence goes on from NC_041050.1 coordinate 19,975,605, forward strand.
TTGACTCTTTAGGCTCTTCTCAACCAACAGCAGGTGCTAGCACATTTGATCATCTTGATATCTTAACAGCTATGTGTCCTGAGAACCCTTGTTCCTGTTACTGAAAGGTTTTTCACATTTTGTTTTACCAATTGTTAGTAAGGGCATATTTACACCTGTCTTTTTGCTCTGAACATTTTCTCCAAAGATCGATTCGTTTGGACATATGTGAACGCAGCAATCGCTCTCGGTAGCAGAATAAAACAAGCAGCCCAAGCTCGCTTAAAAAGGCGTGGTCTCGACTCGCATCCATTCAACACCCGAAGTGGTTAGTTTGCAGTGAGAACATAACTGACACAGCAAACGCCAACCCTTCGGTTATCCGTTATTCGATGACCCCCTCTACCACTGAGCCATGGCCCCCCATATAGTAACTGTAAAAAAGTCTGACCACTAAGAGAACAGCTGCTCTGAAAATGGTGTTTGTTCACAACTATGTACCGTTACCTGCTGTTTGCCTTATGAACACAAACGACCCAAATGAACTATGCAACAATTGTATCCAATAGACCATCATTTTTCAACCACTGTGCAGCGGCACACTTGTGTGCCGTAAGAGATCATCAGGTGTGCCGTGGGAAATTATTCAATTTCACCTAATTAGCTCCTCGTCACGTCCCACAGAGTGCACTTCTTTCACTCTCTGTCGCTTGCTCTGCGCTACTTCATCATCCCGGGGCTAACACTCTGATATCATCGTTTTAGAGATTGCAACAGAACTAACATAAACGATTATGGAAGGTTTGTCTGCAACACTTTGTGGTGCTTGGCGTACAAGTTGGTTCTGCTGAGAAAGATCAAGGATTGAGTCTAAACCTGATACTCCAGCTGAGCAAAAGAGCTGCTGACTTATCTTTCAAACCCAATGTACCGATAGGTCAGTCATTTAAAAACATTGCTCTAGTTAATCTTGTGAGAGAATGGGTCCAAAGTGTGTTTGCTATCAGTAGTAAACTGGGAGGATTTTAATGGTGTTGAATAACTTTTTCCCGCAAATCACAAGTACATTTTTAACTCAATTGTTTTTTGGTTTTCTTGTATTGTTTTGCTTTTACCTCGTTTAAAATGTTATTAAAGTGGTATTTAACCCATTACAGTTATCTATGTTAAATTGATATAACACTGGACTATGAATGCAATGTCTTAATTTCTTCCTGTATTTTTACAAACACTTAACTTTTGAATATTTCTCTGTTTATACCTGTGGATAAAATGGTTGTTTTGAGGTGGACAGGTCACATCATTGCACATGGGCAGTCACTGATGTGAACAATACGATCACAAATATATTTTTCTGAATACTAGACTTAGTACACTTGCAGACATCTGTGAAGATTGAGACACTTTGAGGAGTTTGTAGGACCCTTTTACTGAAGGAGTTGATGTGAAACTTTTGACGGCTGTCTTTATTTTAGGATGGCCGTGAAGAGGCATGCAAGTTTTGGATAAGGAGTTTGTAGGGGCATGTGTTGTACAAATAGATCTTCAACCTGTACTTTCTCTAGTTTTTTTTCTTGTGCCTTTTGACTATAAAATGGTACATATTGAAATGCTTTTGCATCCAACAGTGTAAACAGCAGGCGTATTATCCGTGATTGAATGAATGTTGTCCTATTTTCTTACTTGTACTTCGCTCAGACTTCTCAGAGGAAACACCCAACAAAAGACACCATTTGACAAGTACCTTATCACCGTATTTCCATCCAATTCAGTGACACTGGCCTTGGAGTTGCCGTGGTAACACTGGTTATGAGCACTGACTCAGAAGCTAAAGTAAGTGTCCCTGAAACTTGTGAAAGATATGTATCCAGGAGCAGAACAGGAAATATATGGCCAGAGCCTGGCTCCAACACAAAACCTCTGCAGGCAAACTGAGTGGAGAAGCAAGGCCAATGACACACACAAGAGCATGAACATCCTCCTACGCTTTATCAAAATCATCATTTTGAATCTCACGGAGCATTTGAATAGGTGAGGTATAGACAAAAGATGTTTTGTAAAACAAATTGCATCACAAATAGACTTAAAATAAAATTTTCTGATCTTCACTCACCTCAAATTCATTAACATCATCTATCCGACCTGTCCTTTGTGTGAATATCATTTCAGTAACATTAGAAAGAAACTGTAGAGTAAATTTAGATAGATATGAATACATTGAATAGATGGTGAAGTTGAAAGTATTTTCCCCAGTTTCTCACTCACTCACTCACCGGTGTATGTACCAGTGCTTTTTGAGCAATCCAGTGGATAAATATACTATTGGCCACAAGGGGTCAGGAGAGCATCCTTGTCTAGCTTTGAAAATCAGAGCTCTATACTCACTCAGCCTGTCTTGTAGAAAATTAATTATTGTTAACTAAACATTGTTTGATTAAAGAAAAAAAACCCAATACGTTATGAAAACGTATTATGACTTGGAGTTATTGATGTTCATTATATGTAGCTGTTTTAGGCCGTAGGTTGAATTTCTTCCAATCTTGACAATGTAAATGCTGGAAAAACGTTTCCAACATGTTTGTACAGATTATTTACAGGAAATTAAAAGAAACTGAAGCTGGAGTACAGGTCACCATTGTCTCGGCTTGACGTGTGTGACTTTGGTACTCTGTACCATAGACTGTGAAAACAATGAATGGGACAAGCAATTTTTTTCCAAACCTAAACTCTGCTGTTATCATTAGTTATTATCACCCTACATTGTGTTCAAGGGCTAATTTTTCTGTGAAGTTTGTTTTAAATAAGTTGAGGTTGAAAAACCTGATTTTACGTCATATATGACAATGATTGACAGCTGCGGATCTTGCATAGGTCTCTTAGGGGTCTATTCTCCCGTCTGGACTTAAAGAAGGCAAACTGGGCAATGATGTCATTTTTTGGGGGGCTGTCTAGAACAGAACATGGAGTTTTCCAAACACTTGTAAATGTCATTGAAATCCGTGAAAATGATGAAACGCACTTTTAATTTGAAAGGCCTCCGTTGATAAACAATGTAACGATTGGACACATTTTTTTTTGTGTGAAAAGCCTGATTTTATTAACTTATTACATTCCTGCATTCAGAAATGATCATCATCATCTGTCATTAATGTTTCACTTGTTATTTACTCTTGTAGTGTGATCAAACTGTGGCTTTACGTTGTACACAATGTTAAAATAGTTGGACATCAGTCTGACGTCTGTCAGAGTTTGTAACAAGCTGCAGCAGAGGCACGCACAGCGGCACACACACACACACACACACGCACACACAGAGCTGACAAGCTCTGTGACGCACGGGTAAAATATAATGAAATGTAACACACTTCATTATATTTTACATAGTTACATTGTGAAGGAAAGCCGAGACACCATTTAACTTGATATTTGAGTTGCAATATATTGTGGTTTTGTACTAACCTCTATGATCTAAAAAAGCCGTTGATAGAATTTCCAGAGGGAAAGATACTTATGTTGTTGGCGTAGCTGGGCTGCGTAAGTCATCAGGGCAGTACGTTAAATGGGTGGAGCGCGTTACCAGGGCTCCTCCCGCCGGACCCATCTGCACAGACTCTGGCTCCAATTGACATCAAATTTTCAAGATGGAAGCACCCCTTAGCGCCGTATTTTGGCTTCAACAACGTTGAGTGGGAACAGCTACAGTGCGCGCCCACTGCTCTGTACCCTTTTTCACAAAAGTGTATGGAAACTACATTATGGTTTTTTCCCCTGTGGCTACATAACCACCTGTTGGATCTAAACTCCACGATTATAAGATGTTTTCCCACTGATTAGCACTAATATGGAAAAATGGATCAATATATTTCTAGTGACAGGTTATGTGCCACTGGCTTTTACAAAAGCTGCAATTAAACCTTAAAATGCCTACCCTTGATCCAAGTGATTTTTCCAACTATAGGCTGATATCAACCTTCCTTTTGTTTGCAAAATAATTGCAAGTTAACTATGTGACCATCTACAGTAAATAGGAATGATTTATATAAGAGCTTTCAGACTGGCTTTAGAGCCCATCATAGCAGAGAGACTGCCTTCATAAAAGTAACCAATGATCTCCTCTTAGCCTCAGACAGAGAGTTGGTCTCAGTTCTGGTGCTCTTAGATCTCAGTGGATCATCATTTGTTGCTGCAGAGACTGAAAAGTGTTGTTGGGATTAAAGAAACCGCACTAGGTAGGTTTAAATTCTATTTATCAGACAGAACCCACTTTGTTCAAGTTATTAATCTCTCCTCAGTGCAGGCCAGAGTTAATCATGGAGTTCCACAAGGTTCAGTTTTAGGACAAAAACTCTTTACACCAGAAGTCAGCCTTTTTGAGGCTGAGGGCTACTACATGGGCATTGAGTAGTACAAAGGGCTACGCGACATGTTTGCTACAAACTTCCAATATAACGGATCACTTTTTAGTATTAATAATAAAAATGATACTAAAAATAGTAGTAGAAGTAGTAATAATACTATGTGAAGAGACTATATATTATATTAATGGTAATAATTCCCCACAATTAATAATCACATTGATTTACACAACAATAATGGTAAGAAAAAATGTATTGAAGCATGAAACATTTATTTATATGTATTCGCTCCAATATTTGAAAGTCAGGGTGAACACCTGCTAGATTCGTAGTGCATATAATCGCTTTTAACATTTTAAAGTCAAGGAAATTATTACTCTTGTCAACACAAGTTATAAAGTCCTTTCTGAACATTTTTTTTTTTTACATTTTGTGCAACATTTTGAGTTTAATGTTGTTATGAAAACAATGAAAATATTATCTCTGCTTTATCTATTTATGTATGTTAGTGGGAAGCCTGGCACTGAATTCTGCTAACCAGTTTATTGTAATCAGGTGAATAATTTGACACTGCAACTCTGAGTGAGTCTTAAATATGCATCATTCAGGCGTGTTTTGTGTTTATTCTTTATGAAGTTCATGTTGGAAAAGGCTGATTCGCAGAGATAGGTTGAACCAAAAAAGCAAGCAATTTTCATAGCCGCAGTGCATTCACAACTGTACTTTTCTTTGTCCACAAGGCACCAAAAGTTTGGCACAAACTGATGAGCTTTGAGGTGGAGGTCATTTTGCAATGTTAGGATTTCTATCTCTACCTGTCCAGCGTCCAAGTTGAACAAAGCACTTGGTTGCTCCGCAGTGGATGTCATGTCCACTGCATGAAGGGAATTGGAACAAATGACACACATGGCTCAAGATCATCAAAGTCAAAAAACCTATCTTCAAATTCCTGCCCTCGCCTGTTCATGACTTGGGAGTACATTTCCACAGCTTTATTCAAAGCTGCAGGTGCACAAACGTTGTCATTCAATGCTGCCTGCACAGAGGGAAAGTGCAGCATTTTCTTTCTCTGTAAATGTAGAGAGAAAATGTTCATCTGTGCTTTAAATGCGTTTACTGCACTTATCATGTGAGCGACAGTCTTACCTTAACTTGCAACTCACGGTTCAAATGGTTCAGTTTCTCAGTCACATATGTTAAAAACGCGAGGTCAAGAATCCCCTTGGATTGCATGAACTCTTTGATTTCACCACAAAGTGACAAAAACCACTGCAGAATTCATCCCCTGCTGAGCCATTGAATTTCTGTGTGTAGTAACAGACAACTCCTCCACCTGTGTTGTTTGGCTTTGGAGCGGATTCCATTTCTGATCTTAACGTTCAAAATTGCTCTGTCTGCAGATCTTCTTCTCTTCCTGCTGACATTGAAGAGATATTTTTCAAATTTCCATTCATATTGTGTTTCTTTGCTCAGTGAAGACATAGTTGTAATATTCTGGGATCTTTTATGAGGCTGGAAAAGAGACGACACGGTCTGAACGTGGATACAGCTCTTTACGTGTTTAATCCTTATAACACACAGCGCGGACACGCCACACACCCATCCGCCAACCGCGTAAGGTATGCATTTTACGTAACACCGATAACTCAGTAGCTTAAACTGTAACTAAAAAAATAATAATAATACACTGGGATGGTTTCTTTATGATAAACAATGTAATAATGTAACAAAATATTACAATAGTGAAGTAAAATAGATAACACTTCTTTAGGTTCTGCTGTGCCTTATTCTTAAAGGGTTGCCCTAATTCTGTTACAATGACTATTTCCTTTAATAGCAGTTGAAATGTTTTTAAAATGAAGCTAATTATTATCTGTCCTTTGGGTATTTTTAAAAGTACAATTTTTTTTGTCACACAAAAACTCGGAAAAATAGGAGCTATTATCAACATGTTGAATAGGTTAAAGCAAAAAAAAAAAAAATTGTGTTATTGATCCTTCTTTTCATCCATCCATCTATTCAGGTAGCATGGAACAAATCTATTCAGCATGAAAGAGTACATACTGCAGAAATCGAGTTCACCAACAAATGGGACAAATGATCGTAGACTTATTTTCACTGATTTTGTATTTTACATGCTTTTTGGCTATTGGTGGAAAACTACACACAGTCTCTGGGAGGATAGGGAAATTTTGTTCAGAAATACTCAAATTTGGAGGTGAACCAACAAACTTGCTGAGAGGCAAAGATAATACAGATATTGTCTTGTGCTCTGGAGAAGAGCTGTTCTCCACCAATAAAAATGTAGTATAGATATGTTTTTCTGTTAAAAACTACCAGAGACCTGACTGTAAAGGTAGCTTTTTGAGCAGGGTCATATCTAAAACATGCTTGAAAGGTACCCGACACAGAATTGGAGTTGGGCACCCCAGTCTAAATAAACTAATAGCAAACTTAGATAACAGCAAAAAGTGCAATAATTAAGTCCAGTTCGTGGGGTTGGTGGATTGTGTTTTGTTCATCTTTCAAGTTAATTTTCAGTTATTCTGTAGTGCTTTGAGATAAGTGCAGTTGGCTCAATTAAAGGAGCATAGGGCAGAATCTACAGTAGAAATCAGACTCCATAGTGACACCACAGTGGTTAGTGTAACTGCAGCCATCAGCCAAGCTGCCGCGGGAGCGCGCATCAACTCTTTAGGATAGCTAATTAGATACTGTAACTAGAGGATGGATACCCGACCGAAGCTCGACGGGACCCGACGACACCGGACGGGTCAGGTTCGAACAGATGTTTATAAATGGTGGTCGTGTTTGGTCACACAGTGTTGCTTAGCATTCTTCCTTTCCTGCTGCAGCTGCCACAGCTGCTGTAGCGCTGGAGAATGCAGCTTTAACTGTATATCAGTGAGAGCAGGATCCGGGAGGATGGAGCAGAGGAGGTCAATTATAAACATATATAACATTCCTTTATCTGCACAACAACATTGATTGTCCTTATCTTTGATACATGGATTATGTAAATAGAGCCACTGGGTCTGTTTGTATTTCTGATCACTGATCTGATTTTGACATCAACAGTTGTTTGTTAATAAAGTCGGTGCTTACCACTAAAACAAATGTAAATATATCTTTTATTTAAGAAAAAAATGAGGCTTTTACTGTTGGATCATGCGGCCCGATCCGCACTCCAACTGTGACACAGTTATTTATTTACTTGCCGTTCATGTGACTGTTCACTGCAAGACCTGTGCACATGCCTCTGCATTAATCTGTGGAACCAAACAGTAGTTTAGTCCACCATGCTTGTCTTCTTTCAGTCTCCAAGATGTCTTCTTCTCATTCTTCTTTATTTCCGGTATTGGGACGCCTCTCCAAGCCGTCGAGAACACGCACTATCATCATTTGACGTCACCATCTGTGTCATTTCACTTAATGTCTGCAGAACAGCGTGGGAAATGTATCACACACGTTTCATCACCCATTAGCATTAAAAGACTTAAAATGAATGTTTTTTTTTCACAAATCCTGCCCTATGCTTCTTTAAAGGTTGCTGGTCCAATTCCAAGTGGGTCTCTTTCTTATTTAGGGTTTTGTTCTGATAATGTTTTATTAGGCCCCGAACACTAGATGCAAAGGCCTTATCTTCTTCTTCTGTGAGGGCCCGTTATCACTGCTTGCAGTTTTAATTCTAGTTGATTTTTGTTATTGTTAATACATTTTGGTTTTCTCCCGGTCTCCCTATCTCTTTACAGTTATAGTCTTCTTTTCTAATGCCCCCCCAGTCTTGTCAGTATCAGAGTGTGCGTCGGCTCCTCCCACCTGTTGCCACTCAAATGTTCCTCATCCCCTGCACTACATGAACACAGAATGTTTGTTGAGGCATTGTCTTCAATCGGATGCCTTTCTGGCCTAATCAGGCTGTTTCCCATTTGTGAAATCTTAAAAAGCCTTTATTAAAGCGTGGGCTGTAGAAACATTCAAATATAGTCTATATGCGTTTCAGCCAACATGGCCTTGGTCAGGGCAGATATACTGAGACTTCACAGCTGCAGCTTATAAAGAATCAGAAAAAGTCATGTGATCAAAAATGTCATGATTGCTTAGCCAAATTAAAAACCATTTCAGAGAGACAGATTCACAACATAAGTTAAAACTGACATAAAACTGAAGTATCAAAACATTTCACATAAATAAGCATCACAATAACAAAAAATATAGCAAGAAAAAAGTGAAAATGTTAAAGATTAAAAATCTGTGTACCGTTCGTTTTTTGGTTATTTTGTTTCAAAATCAAATAGAAAAATCTAAGAAACTGATTGTTTTTTTGTTTTTGTTTTATTAATTTAAAACCAGAAACAGAAATACAGAAAACCCAAACAAGCAGCATTTTTCTGTTTTAAAATTAAATCTGGTTCTGTTTATGTGATATTTGGATATTTACGGGGGAAACTAGGACGAGAGCTTCATTTTTAATCTCACCACACAGAAAGACTGACAGACAGACTTTTACTCTGCTGCGTTTGATAAAAATGATCATGTAGCAGGTTTTCCATGGCAGAGGTGTAATTTGTGTGTTGATGACGCTTCGTTAAAGAGTTATTGATGCTGGACCTCATGGTTACAGAGTCGAATTTTATAAGACTTTTATAGACCAAATTTCACCACTTCTTTTAAGTGTTTAGAATGAAGCACTGACTACAGGTTCTCTACCTCCTACACTATACGATGCATGCATTTCTTTGATTCATAAATCTGGCAAGGATCCACTAGAACCAGGTTCATATAGACCCATAAGTCTCTTGAATGTAGACAACAAAATACTGGCAAAGATCTTAGCCATGCGTTTGGAAAAGGTCCTTCTAACTGTTGTGTCACCAGACCAAACAGGATTTGTTAAAGGCAGGCAGTTGTTTTATAACATCAGACGACTGTTCAATATTATCTACACTCAAAACCCAAATAAGGAAGTAACGGAAATATTGCTCTCACTAGATGCCGAGAAGGCCTTCGACAGGGTTGAGTGAGATTTTCTCTTCTCGGTCCTGCCGAGGTTCGGATTTGGCCCCTACTATACTTCTTTAATTCAATTACTTTACGCTCAGCCTAAAGCGTGTGTTCACACAAATAATAAGGATTCTTGCTCTTTCCCTCTCCACTGTTCAACACGACAGGGTTGCCCTCTGTCTTCCTTGTTGTTTGCATTGGTCATAGAACCTCTTGCTATTTTGCTGAGCTCAGCTGGCGATTATAAGGGGATTGTAAGAGAGGGTACAGAACATAAAGTATCCTTGTATGCAGACGATCTGGTTTTATACATTTCAGATCCATCTTTGTCTCTACCAAAAATTATGACCATGCTATCAGATTACAGTAAAGTATCGGAATATAAAATTGACCTATCAAAAAGCATACTGTTCTCGATCAGCTCTAAAGCAAAAATTCAAATACACACGCTCATCCCTTTTTCCTTCACTGTTTCAGACTGTGTCAAATATCTTGGAATAAATATCACGCAGGAAATCTCTGGCCTCTGCAGCAAAAACTTTGTGAATCTATACAAACTAACGGAGCAACCGATCGAGAAGTGGTCTAATCTCCCGATCTCTCTCGCTGGTCGAATTAAAATCATCAGAATGAATGTTCTGCCAAAATATTTATTTTTATTTCAGTGTGTTCCAATTTTTATTAATAACAACTTTTTTTTTTTTACCAAAATAAACTCTTTCATTATGTCCTTTATTTGGAATAATAAGACACCAAGAATTAAAAAATCCTTTTTATAAAGACCCAAACCCATAGGAGGAATGGGATTGCCCAACTTCCCGCTTTATTATTGGTCCTGTAATATTCGATGTATGTCATTTTGGAATGGATCTCGCAAACCTGATTGGGAACAGATGGAAAATCATGCTTTCTCCCCTAATACATTGAGATCATTGATATACTATACCTCTGATCTTTCTAAATTTAAGAGTCAAAATCCAGTTGTGTCTCACTCATTAAAAATATGGTCTCGGTTCAGAAGACACTTTCAGTGGAATCAGTGTTCAGTCCTCACACCAATAACTGGTAATCAAGCACTGAGGAACAGTGGGCAGCAACTGTGTAGAAGAAAGGGAGCAGTTCCATTTTTAGTATCTGTTATAGTATATCGCCTCATATCGTCTTTGACTTGATTTGACGTGTTTGTGACACAATGCGACGCAGCGATTAGACAAAACAAATGATTATCACCTTAAATGCACTATTCCTGTAGTTAATAGAGATGGGGAAAAAAAAGTGACTCAGCAGATTAAAACTCCGGTGTTTGAAGCAGCAGAATGACTCCGCAACTGCTGCTGCTGCTGCTGTGATACACACACAGCCTGAAGCGCTGAAAGTGTGTGGATAGCAACACTGATCACTGATCTCCCTCCCAAAAGCAAGGCATGAAGTCAGCGTCTACAGACATGCCTACTCATGAATATGCATAAGTAGGCCCCAAAACAGCCCGTTTTTAGAACAGTTCAGAAAGTCACTTTTCAGAGGGCGAAAACTCTGGAAAACAGGGGTTCTTAGAACAAATGGAGATGTGTGAAATATAGCATGATATAGGACCTTTAATGCTCAATTCAGATATTTTTGAAAAATCTGATTTTTGTGTGCTCATTCATATCACACATTCACATCGCACGTATGAACTCTGAAGTCGAGCTTACGTCACAGATGACGTTAGCGGTTGTAAATAAACGGGCACCTTCTTGAAATGAGGAAAATTACTCTCCTGTTTGTTCGATGACAAAACCAGCTTTATTTAAATACTGGAGTGATTTATATCTCTGTATTCTTATAAAATGGCATAGAATTATTAAGAGGGGACAACATAAGGCCATGTTAACAGTACTAGGGTTATCTGAGTGCCCATACAAACTCCCAGCCATCAAAATATTCATGCAAACTTTGCCTGATAAAGCCCATTTTATGAAATATCATGCAGTAAAATCCTTACACGCCATTAATCACAGTCTACTTTACAATGGAGCAACGGATATACTGTGAATACAACATATTGCCATCTACAATTAAAACTAAGGCCACTGAGATGCCCGTAATATCCTCAATCCTCACATCTTAACTGTTCACTGACCCGTTATGAAATGTAGAGAGCACATGTAGGCATGAGACGTTTTTGGAGATCAGTTTTTAGCCTTGTCCCCCTACAAGATTCGAGCATTTTCAACCATCCTATAAAGGAAAGCCAGCGTTTTCTGTGATTTTTCTCTTTTCAAATGATAAAAAAACGTTATATCGGAATTATTTTGCCACAAACAGCCAAGCAGCTTTTCAGCATGGTGAAAACTTTTCTGTTACAACAGGAGTCAACATGTTGTTATACCCCAAACAAATATGGCGACCGACATTGCTAAGCAGAAACGTTAATTACCCAGATGCTCGACTTCCTGAATTGCAAAATATCAGATACGTATCAGATTTATATCAACATATGAGTGGCCTGGGTTGGATTTGAAAAAATCGGAATTGTACTGTTCACATTGACATGAAAAAAACAGATGTGGGCAAAAAAAATGGAATTGGCCTGCAGTGGGAAAATAGCCTCAGTCACATGCGTTTCAGTCTTTGAAACTGACCGAAAGGTATATTGTCTATCAACCAAGGTTGACAGACATTGACAGTGTTACAGTCAATTTCGTTCCTGAACTTTATTTTTGTAGATTTTAAGTTTAAGGAAAGTAATTTCTGTCCAGGAATAATCAAGACTTAACTTTAAATAATTATTAGTTTTGTTTAAGTAAGAGTGAAATTATAAATGTTCTGTCTCTGACCCTGACCAAAAAAGTATCATTATCAATACATCTACCCCATCGTTTGATGTTGTAAAAGAAAACATTCAAAGTAGAATATACATTTTTTTCTTCCCAATAGCCCATGAACCAGTGTGCATAGTTTGGTAGAAAACATGCTCCCATTGCTGTACCTTTTTTATTCTGTCTATAACAATGATTCAGAAACGAGAAAACATTGTTAGTGTCCATCCAGTGAGTTTCAAAATAAATGCAGCAGAGGGCATCTGTTCTGACTGTATTCTTTCCAAATAGTGTGATACAGCTTTTAGTCATTCCTATGTTCAATGTTAGCTCACAACATTCTTTACGTCTTTAATTGTACTGAGCACATGTGTAGTATAGAAATGGTTTGATATGAAAATCAACAAACTGACAGCAGATTCTGGTACTATAATTGACTCATTTCCACTAATACTTGGCCTCCCAGGAGGGTTCTCTAAATCCTTGTGTATTGTTGGTAGCACGTAAAAAGTAGAGTTTTTTTTGGTTTCTTGCACAACAGAAAATCATGTTCACTTTGAATCATCCATTCATAATTTTTGGCCTTCAGAAGCATTTCAGGAAGCACAGCCTTAACTTGTTCTATGGGAATAAATGACAGGGCCTTATAATACTCTTCATTATCCAGCTGCTCCACCTTTATCCGCACTCTTAAATATGATGTTATCATTAGTTGCAACAAAATCTAACGCCTTCATTTCCTAATTTGACAGGTTTTTTCGTCTTTTTTTTTGTTGTTTTTTTTTATCCCAGAGCAAAAAAGTTGGTCTACTTCATATTTCACTTTTTTGTAAAAGGTATTTATTGTAGGGTTAACTGTGTTTGATTTCTACTTTGTTAGACTATTTATTTGGCTTTTTTGTTTGTGATAAACATGGCCTTGTTATTGAAGTGCTATGGTGTCAGCTGCCTCCTAAATCTCAATATCTAAATATCAAGGAATGCAGGACGTCACAACAGCATATTTGCTTGATAAACTTCAGATTAACTTCTAAAGATGTATATTAATAAACAAAATGACTCAATCAACAAACATACATAAATACGTTTAAAGGCTTCTACATATCAACAGTATTTTATAAACACTTTTTTCTCTTAATTCTGTTGACACATGTTTCATCTTTCATCGGGTACTGACACATTTGACCCCGACTGTGAAAGCAGCATGTGTTCGCATCATGGATGACATAAAAACAATGATCAGTGGTTGCAAAAGGTTTAATAATGTCACAAGTCAACTAATCAGTCAACATGAGTGTCTTTGTTGATCTGCTTGTGGCCTTTGCTTGAATTATCTTGTGATCTAAAACAAATATAGATTGTAGAATATTAGTTTACTTTTTAAAGCGAAAAAAAATATGCCAAATGTAGGGCCAATAAATAAATAAATACGGTACAATTGAAAAACTTGTACTGCTACCAGACAGAGGCATTTAGCACACATTTTTATTCATAAGCTTTAAATAAGATAAAGTAAAAAAAAAATAAACAGGAGAAAGTGTTTTGGTTTGCACAAATGTTAACTGATTTATAAGCTTATTATAGTTTAAAAATTTTTTTTTTGTAAAGTAGTATAATATATTAGGTCGTTCTTGGCTTCCACTACAGCTCAAAATTGTATATCCTGATATTTCAGTTTGTGAAAATTTTAGTGTTTTTATTCAAAATGTCCAAGCTGTCTATCTGTGTGTGGTGCTGTACAACAGTCCAGTAGGTTCCAACCTTTTTTTGCCCTGCTGTGTACAGCTTTTTCAGGTGTACCCCCTCTTCATATCATAAGTACCCCCTCCTCAATTCCATGCTGTTTCATTGATGTATCAGCAAGCTCTAGTCTAAATCCAAACTCAATTATACTAAGTGCCTCAAAAAAACAATACAACTTTCATGTGATTGAATACCATCTTCTTTGTAAAATATAGCTAACCAGTTACTGTCTCCTCATGTCAAAAGTGTAATTAAATGAACTCTACAGCATAAATTAATTTTGTATGAATAAATTACAAGAAAGGACAGTTTTTTGTACACACCCAACACAGCATAACGTGGATGGCTGTTCATCATAGGAATGGGATCCACACAAGGTTCCTGCTGCTTAACAGAAGGTTTTCCTTGCCGCCATGATGAATTCATGTTGGGTGTGGGATACATATGTATGTGTATATACGTATATATGCATATGTGTGTATCCATAAAATGAAGAGTCCGTCCTTAAGACTGCTCTACTGTAAAGTGCCTTGAGATACCATTGGTTATGATTTGGCGCTATACAAATAAAGATTGATTGATTGATTTTTTATTGAGCAATTTTGTTTTTGTTTTTTTTTAAATGTAAATTTGTCCCCCAAAAAAACAATCAGGAATATTTTCTTTTTATTAAAAAAAAATATTTATTTAAATTGATTGCACAAGACTCCCTGCAACGTGATTCTGCACCCATAGGGGTACTCGTACCTCTGGTTTGGAATCACGACATGACTGTACCGTACTCTCTCTGTACACATGCGCCTGTCTGCGTGTGCCGCACGTGGCCTGACTACAGCTTGTATGAATGAGAGAACCACTGCTTTGAAACGGCATCCATTTTATACAGTACGTGTATTAGAAAACAATAAAATAATCTGGGAAGTTAACCATATATTAACATGAAAAAAGGAAATAAAACGGTTTTTTTCTTCTTCTTTTTTTTAAATCATAACAGCGAAATCTCTGCGAGCGTTTGTACATGGACCAATCAGAAGCGGCGGAGCTGCTACCAGGCCCCGCCCAGTGTTCCCATGCAGAGCTGGAACATTTTGTTTGTGAATCCTGTACAGCTGGTTCTTACCGACGTCTAGCCGGCTGTTAGCCTTTTAACGAACACTACAGCGGCACAGGAAGACGCAAGGACAGCCAACTTTATTCGTTTAGAGGCAAAGTAATGACAGAGAAACATTTCCTCCATTCATGCCTACTACCAAGGAGAAAGAAGTTATGGATACTTGCGAGGGGAAGAAGAGAAGGAAGGTAAGCTGTGAAAGTGTGGAGGGCTGTAGGCGAAGCGTGGCCGCCAAGATGAAACGGGACGTTGGTAAAGTTCTGCGGTCTCTCACTGTGGGGAACAACAACCACATCGAGTCCACAAAGGAGATAGAAGACGACGAAGACTGTTTCTCCATTAGCTTCATCCAACACGACCAAAGGGAGCCCTCTGTGCTCGCCTCTCCTCGGTACAGCCTGCTGCGGGAGGTCGGCCGAGGAAGCTACGGGGTGGTGTACGAAGCTATTGCCCGGAAAACTGGGGCCAAAGTAGCGGTGAAGAGGCTTCAGTGTGACGCCCCGGAAAACGTGGAGCTGGCTCTGGCTGAGTTCTGGGCTTTAACGAGCCTGGAGAACCGTCACCAGAATGTCGTGCAACTGGAGGAATGTGTGCTGCAAAGGAACGGTTTGGCCCAGAAGATGAGCCACGGAAACAAGAGGTCCAGACAGTATCTGCGCCTGGTGGAGACTTCTCTTAAAGGTATTACATCATGTTTTGTTAGCAATGTAGTAAACATCTGTGGGTGATATGGTCCAAAACTCATATCTCAATATGTTTTATTTTCAAAATGGCGATAATTGATATGAATTTCGATATTATAACTTAATAAAGTCTTGCATGATTGACAGTCCAGGGTTCAATTTGTTGATACAAAATCCCACATTTATTCACAAACGGCTGCACATTGTGTGCCACTTTTGGCTGTTTCCCTTAAAGGACAGCATGTGTGAGTGAGTTCTGTAGTGCGGCTTGTTTAAGGCACTAACTGTGCTTTTCATGTTGTTCTAAGAAGTAGTAATAGCAGCGACTTCTAAATGTTAATACAAAATAAACTCTCAGAAATAAATTATCGCCATAGGCAATATTGTAATAATCTACATAGCCAAAAGTAGACATCTTGATTCATTGCCCAGGCCTAGAGTGAATCCTATTAAGCGGCTTTAAAGGTGAGAGTGATCTCTCTATGAGCCCCAGGGAACCCCCAGCTGTCTCATGTTCACACCAAACTGTACTAAACACCATCATGCAGTAAAAGTCTGTTCAATGCTAAGTTACATGGACAAAATATTTGGCGTTGCTTTAATAAGTTACCATTTCCAAGGATTCTCAACACACACCTTTTTATTAATGTAATAAAAACAATTACACAACATACTCGCTGGAATGGTACAACATATTGTTAACTGTTGCATTGTGAATATTTGACAAAACCACAGAAATTGGGTTTGTTGACATTCAGTGTCTGTGTTCTGTGTCTGACGTCTCCATACATGATCTATAGTAGATGCTCAGTCTATTTACAGTGACTCCCTCAGTGTGCAAGAGAACACTGTGTACTACTTGGCTGTACATGAACTCACTGTTTGACACAGGGCAATTTACCCCTGAAATGTAACGATTAACTTATACAACATGGTATTAATGCAAATTTGATGCACTTTATTGTTAGAGGTTCAATGTTTTTGGTTCTTTAACGTTGTCATCATGTGGCCGGTTTGACCTACATTTTGCTTCCTTTGTTTTGGTTGTGGGGTCTCATGGTTACAGACACATGGTCATTTTTGTATCAATGACATAAAGCCCACATTTGCATCTTAAGCACATTGCAATAAAACGTGTTGTTAAAGATCTGAGATTTAAGCCCTGTATATCTTTTGATGGCTGCTTTTTTTTTTTTTTTTTAAATAGCTTAAGTGTTATATAAGAATCACCACTGAGGCTGCAGGAATCAAATATGTAGGACCTGGTTGTTTCTACGGGTATCAAGTGATTGTAGAAACATTTCAGGATTTGTGTGGTATTGTGAAAACATTTCCAGTTATATTTTATTAAGTTAAACTAAGCAATCAGTTAAGTTTTTTGAAGTAATAGATTGTACTTGTCTGTGATTGAAGACGTTTTGATGTTTGTAGTGGTCAACGGGGAACACAGACCTTTATGGCTGCACTACTAAGTTAAAATAAGGAGCTTTGATTAGTAATACTGTCAACATAACAGTAAAACTAGAGGTGTCCTGATCCGATATTGATATCGGTCTGATGTCAGCCAGAAAACAAATATCGGATTTTATCGGACTGCATCTAAAATCACCGATATAAGCTCTCTGATAAAATGTTCCGCTCCATCACTTCTATCTATAGGTGGCTGTGGTTCACACTCCAACAAAGTACCCTACTGTTGTTGACTATTGTTCTCTGTTTGAGTAACATCAGTTGATCAAGCCTTTTCTAACATTCCACACTACAAAAAAATTATATAAGAAGTGTAATTATGAGTACAGAAGACATTAGTTGCTTCATCATAGTGAACACTTGATAAAAACTGAAATTGTGTAAGAACTTGTAAATATATCTGAAGTATTAGTGAATGGTTCAGTTAAAAGAATGTTAAAAATTTTACTTGCATATACAACTAAAAGCAATGTATTACTTAAAGATGTGAGGTTAAGCAAGAAGATAAAGTCATTTCCTTGTTTTTCTTCTTCATGATTTTCTTTCTCAAATTGAAGCACAAACAAGATATGCTACAGTTCACTCAAAGCTATGTATCCTTAAACTGTTAACTGATGAAATATTCACAATTTACATAATTCTTTGTAGTGTCAAATGTGAGGGATCAGTCCAGCAATGCTGGCCCCCATAGTGCAGACAATAACAATCATTTAATAAAAGGGACTTTAATGCTAATAGGGGGCTTTGATGTTACAGTAATTACTTTACTGTAACACAAAACAGAAATTACACAAAAATTGAATGTGCTACTTGTTCTATCAAACTACTATTGAATAGAAATAAGAATACCATGAAAATACACTTGGAAAGTTACCCTTGAATTTGAAGATTTCTCAAAAGCTCAGTTTAATTAATCTGACATGTAGTAAAAACAACATTTGTACTTGATCAGTAAGATAATATGCGGTGAGATTCCTCCTATAAATGACTATTGTCTGACACGTTCAAGAATTGATGTCAGGGTACTGTTTCTCTAGATTACATTCTTTGACAACTGTGATCTAATCAACCTTATCTGTAACTTTTCAAATGTTCCCTCTTAGGAGAGCGCATCCTGGGATACCCAGCGGAGCCATGTTACCTCTGGTTTGTAATGGAGTTCTGTGAGGGCGGGGACCTTAACCAGTACATCCTGTCTCGTCGGCCTGACCCGCAGACTAATAGGAGCTTCATGCGTCAGTTGACCAGTGCTGTGGCTTTCCTACACAAGAACAACATCGTCCACCGTGATCTGAAACCAGATAACATCCTCATCTCACAGAAATCTGGTTCTCCTGTTCTTAAAGTAGCTGACTTTGGCCTCAGTAAAGTATGTGCTGGCCTAAACTGTAAGAACAGTGAAGAACAGCCCGCCTCTAAAGAAAGTAGCAGAGGCAGCAACCAGAACAATATAAACAAGTTCTGGCTGTCGTCTGCTTGTGGTTCGGACTTCTACATGGCCCCTGAGGTGTGGGAGGGCCACTACACAGCCAAGGCGGACATTTTTGCTTTGGGTATCATCATCTGGGCCATGATCGAGCGAATCACCTTTATCGACGCAGAGTCCAAGCGAGAACTGCTGGGGACATACGTCAGACAAGGCACAGAGATTGTACCTGTCGGAGAGGCTCTGTTGGAGAACCCAAAGATGGTGCTCCACATCCCACAGAAGGCCAGAAGCTCAATGTCTGAGGGGGTGAAAAAACTACTTCAGGACATGCTAGCAGTCAACCCTCAGGACCGACCAGATGCTCTCCAGCTGGAGGTGCGGATGGACCAAGTTACGTGTGCTACGTGACAGCTTTTGTTTTCTATCTTCATCAGCACAAGCAGGGAACCCCTACCTTTCCAGGTGAGACTGTTGTTTTTTATTTTTTTATTTAACTTCCTCTCACAGTTTTGTATTTACTGTTGTTTTTTCCTTAAGCAATCAGAGAGTAAGCCTTTCACCGTAGTTTACAACAGTTATTCTTAGCTATATAATCTCAGTTATTGAAACATAACCATTAGTCATAGGATCTGCTTTTGTAACATGTGGGAATTCAGTATTTTAACTGGGGCAGAAAAACGTTATCTTCCTGTCAGCTCTAACAATGTTGGCGCTCACGGTCACTGACCGGAGTAGAAATTACTTTTTAGTTACTGATCGTGTGAACCTGCTGGTTTTAAATAATTATATTGTAGGGAATTTTTTCAGATGGCATTTGTTCAGGTAAGTTTCTCAAATAGAGCATATATCTGTTGTTTATTTCTGTTTCTTTTGGAGTATGTCACAATAAGTTTCACGCATTTATCAGAATTCCGCATGTCCTGCTACAATTAGATATCCTAACGTGATACACATCATCATATAAATGCATATTAGGTAATATATATAAAACGTTGCTAAGTTGTGTAAGATATCTCTTTGTAGTAAATAGGGCGGCCAACTTTGGACATTTAGTCGACTAATTGGTCGATGCCGTCGTGGTCGACCAAGATTTTCATTGGAATGGTATCAGTTTCAATACCGAACATGATTCTATGTCCAGCAACAGCTGTAAAAAAGTGTTGCGGTTCAGCTGTCAGCGCAGTGCGCTGTCCTCAGAGCAGAGAGGGAACGAATTAAGACAGGCTTGAAACGCAAGCATGTTAAATCAATGCTTTTCTGCACAAGAACAAGGATTATCCTTATATTTAATACGTGGCTTATGTCAATTAGGGATGTAATGATTCACTCAACTCCCGACACGATACTGGGTTCACGATACGATTCTCTCACGATTTATTTTACAAAATGACACTGTAGATAAACTGAAAAATGTTCTTTTTTTTTCGTTCAAAAATAAAAATACTGTACAATTTTCTTGTATTTTTCATTGTCAAAAGAATCCCTTGATAAACTCTGCAAAACAATGCAATTTAATTAAAAATAAATCCTGAATGAAATAAATGAAGAAATAGTACAAATGAAGAAGAAGCCTATTCATTTAAATCCTCGCTCTACAGTAAACTATGCAAAACTGCATAATAGTTCCTTTTCTTTTTAAAAGTGCGGCTGAAAATTCATTTTGTGTCTTAGCAATTGGACTTTAAAACAAATCCCATGTCAAAGAAATAATATAAATAAACAAACTATGGCTTTCATTCTCTCTCTCGTTTCTCCTTTTCCTCTCTGTGCCCCTCTTACCTTCGATTTCACATGGTCTTTCTTTCTCGCTTTTTTCATTTTATCTTGGGGAAGACAAAATGCTTCCACACTTCTGATTTAAAACACAGTGGTGCGTTCTGAATTTCAAATTCTAAATAGATGGTCCAAAAAAAAAAAAAAAAAAATATATATATATATTTATTCAATTTATCAAAGTATCGATGTGAACCCAGTTGTGACACCTTTGAATCGATTTTTAACCTCACGATTAATCTTTACATCCCTAATGTCAATAGATCCACTGCTGTCTCTGCCACCGCAGGCACACTGCGCACCTGTGTTATACGTGCGTTTGTTTCCCCATGCGCTGATCTGATGTTGACATTAACAGTTTATTAATGCATGCTTACCACTAAAACAAACGTAAATATGTCATTTGTATGAGGAAAAAAATAAGTTTTAATTGCCGGTTTCAGGTCGGGCACAGATATAAATACCTAATGTCTGTCAGACCTGTAGGTTTTTCTTTTGCGTTGTTGGTTCTGTTCAAAGCTTGAATAAGGTTCAAATCATAAATGGTTTGTGTTTAAAAGCAAATTGGCATCACAAAACGCCAAAATAAAATATTTGTCTCTTTTTCTTTCTCCTCATCATCCTCTGCATCTTCTTTCATTTTCCGTTTTTTTTTTTTGGTCGACCAACCATTACCTTGGTTGACTACATAGTAATAATTTATATGAACATTTAGCCTTCAAATACACATAAGTTCCATTTTCAATGTAGGCATTACCATGTTTATAATCACGTAATCAGCTTTCGTGTATCATTTTGTTGACAATGACATGTTAGATCAGTGCCCTCCTTTGAACAATAACAATTTTCAGGTCCCCCATGGTAACAAAACTTCAAGAACCTTTCCTAGGGAGAAAAATGGAACCTTTATTGAAAAAGGTAACAATTGTGGCTATTCTTTGGGGAACCACTGCGTTAGACTAACTCTGACCGTAGAAAGTCCAACTTGAAACAGCATTTATGTTTTAGTGCTTAGTTACATGTCATCAATGTCCACATTTTATGTTATTAACATCTTCTCCCTGCTATGCACACTCACCCATTCTATAGTCCTGTAATAATCCATAGTCTACTTTGCTACCAAAGGTCTGTCAACCCCTCCGTTAACCGAATTGTTCTTTTACCTCAGTGTTTACCTTTGTTTATTCTGAATTTCGTGAGTTTTAGTGACTAGTATAGCAACATCTCTAGTATAAACTAGAGATCTCTAGTATAAACTAGAGATGTTGCTAACGGACAATATTTTTTTGTCGACTGCACTGATGTTTCCTCCAGCTTGTCAACTAATCTATCTAAAATAGTTCACACTAAGCAAAGAAAAAAAGGTCAAACATTGTCTTCAAAATAATTGTGTGCATTTAATATTTATCTGAAAACATCCTCTGCATAACTAGTTATTAGTTAAATAAATACTAGTGAATCAATAAACACTGGAATCAACGAGTGTCATTTCCAAGAGTTTCTTTTTTAGTTTGAAGCTTAGAAATGTTTGAACAATAAACACTCCATAAAGCAGAAACAATAGAGTAACAATCACAATGGCAACTATATCCTTTAAAAAATACATCTTTTGCTGGTGCCATGAGAGTTTTTAATTCTTCAAAGGATGGTGCAGCAGAAAAAGTTTAGGAAACACTGTGTTAAATGAACCTTGTATGGCACAACCTGGCCCTGAGGGTAAACCACCTTTGTTTCAATGCAGACAACCATAGTGTGCGTGAGAGAGTGATGCAGAAATGAACGTCAATTTGGCAGGAAGGTAGTGATAATGAACGGCGTTGGTACATTTGAAATAATGTGTTCACGTTTACCTCATCAAAATGCCTGCTATTGCCAAAGCCTCTAAACAAGCATTTTGGGCTTTTAGTTTTCAACATTTTTGTAGCAAATGTATTCAAAGAAATTAACCTAAAGTTTTTGAGCCATCAAGCACTGGTGCGTACTGTTAACCCAAGTAGCACTGGGTAGATCTGATTACTGACCATACTGATTGTTTAAATCATATCCTGAAGTGTGCCAACTAGGGATGGGCGATGTAGACTAAAAAAACTTCCTGATAATTTTTGGTATTCATCACGGTAACTATAAAAATCACGATAAATATCAACAATAAATAAATAAAACAATTCCCAACTTAAAGTGTAAACAGGTTCCTTACAAACACAAATGAAATTGAATACATCAACACTGGACACATTAAAAAGGCTACAATAGCCGCTGACTCAGAGTTCATGAGCTGATATGGGTTAGGGTTAGGATTAGGGTTAAGGTTTGACTTACGCAGTGATTTAAATGTTTTCACATTTAGTCAACGAAGGCCTCAGTTCCCCACATAAGTTATTAGTGTTATCTGCCAAAAAATACTCTATCATATTTTAAGAGATGGAGACTGTAGAATTAAACAATTTATAATAAATATGTTAAAAGTGAATGTGTAAGTTCATTGCAGACAATATTGACAGCGATGCATCATTACAAAATTGAGGTTTTTAGCCATGGTGACCAGCTGTTATGTAACATTTGTTAGAAATCCTTCATGTGTACCAGAAGTTTGCTCCACCCACTGCAGTCTACAAAACATGTTTCCCAGCCCCTCCTCCAAAACAAACTCAAACACAGTAGGAAGTATCTTTTCAGGTGACAAAAATGTCATTTAAAGATATCAGTTGTTTCAATTTGCTTTTTAGAGCAGAAATGTCTTGTTGTACATCAAACAGCCGCTAATTAATTGCTAAGTGACCCACACCAACAGCCTGTTTTTACGCGTTACTGACCAAGGCTTTTGTGTAAGGAACTCTAACAGTTATCCAATCCTTCCAACTACTGTGCAGTCAACCCCTGACTGCAAGTAGTACACTCTGTGATGTAATAGTGCTTAGCTCACAGCTGTCAGCATGGTGGTTTTGGATTTTGAAGATGCTGTAGCGTGTTAGCACTCTGGTTCACATTGGCCTCGTTCTCTAACAGCAGGGTTATGCAACTGGACTTACAGCCAGGCGCTGGTTCAATGGGAGAACACGTCATTAGTTGGAGGGAGGGATTAGATCCTGTTGGTTTTTGCTGCATGTGTGTATTTATGTTAGGAGCCGGTTAAATGTTTGGACAGATGACAACAACACGGTGATAATACTCACAAGTACAGTGTGATGTGCTTTCCTAGACTACTGCTATTTAGGATTTTGTATTTGTTAAAAGCTAACAGAGTAAATGTGATATCGTCCCACTGTTAGCAATGGGCAGGTGTGCGCCTCTGCCGGAATCACACGTCGTCTTTTTTTTTTTGAGGTCTTTAATACATTTAAGTTCTAGTTTATCCAAACCTTCATTAGCTGAAATCTGTTGAGATTTTCTGTATAGTTTTGCTTTCGATTGTGCCCTTGGTGCTACAAGCCTGCTCAGTTGTGCTTGGGGGATTGGCCTGTGGGCGACTGGATTTATAGGGCAGATGTGTGGATAGCTTGGGTCTCCTTGGGTGTCTTTGCCTCCCTGCTGACTCCCGTGGGTCCATTGCAGCGTGATGGCTTCCAATAGCGAGTTTTATACATCTACTGTTAATGCACAGCTATGTCTGGGACTTCAGACTTCAGCTTATGCTGTGGGCAATACGGACTAAAGTTCATACTTTTTTTATTTTTACTTCAAATAGCGATGGGTGATATGAACTACATTTTCTCATTAAGGTTTTAAAAGCATTGGTTATCAGTCATAAAAATACGATACACAGACTCAATGAAACTCCACAATATTTGTTGGGCCCCCAATTTTTCTATGCTTATATCACATGATCCTTTTTAATCTGAAATTGTTGAAAGAACTCTCAATTTTAACAAAATCCTGAAACTTTCAATAATTTCACAAAATTTCTTGTGCGTGTGTTTGTGTTCACCATGTGGCTTAACCCTGGGGATATGTTGTGTGCTGTGCCTGTAAGGTGAGGTTGTTGACAGCGGGGATGCCATAGGTACACATGAATGGGAGCTTTGCTAATGTGCCAGAACATGTATGAACACGTGCTAGTACGTCACTCTAGTTGTTGGCTCTTTAGAATCCCAACAAAAAGGACCTGGATTTATATTTTTAAGTTGATCAACACCACCTTCTGTGTCTAGTATAATACATCCTGTCCCGTAGTCAGAGTTGGGCAAATGTGGCAGTGCATGTAGCATTTACACAAGAATGCCGGTGGTCCTGCGTTATTGCTAAGCATTATGTATCCATTTATCCAAAGTTATTTCAAGTTTCATTGTTGTTTTTTTTTTTTTTTTAATGGATATACTTTCTGCTGCAACCAGTTATGTGGCATTTGTAAAAAGATGAATAAAAATAAACAAATCAAGAAATGCAACATTAAAAAATGTTGAGTGAGAGATCGTGGCGTGTTTGTGTTTTGTCAGACCCCCTCCCTCCTCTGCTGGACATTAGCAGAGTTGGTCCTGGTTTTGGTTTAGGGCTTATAAAAGCTTGTGTTGGGAACATTGTGTCCTCTCACTGCATGCCAGCCTTGTGCAGCCTCTGTCTTAAACAGGCCAGAGCACTGTAAGCTTCACCTTTTTTTCCACACGCATGTTCAATTACTGCTTCAGGAATTTGTCCTTTATATTTTTGACAGGGCACACAATTGTACATGCTGAGACATCTTTAGGGTGTTGGCCTTGCTGTGCACGCGACATCATTTTGCTGTAGTGCAATACACCCAAATAGTATGCTACTCTGAGTGTAGGGTCAATATTAACTTTAACAACAGTTTGTATGTGGGTCCAGTATTTTAGGTTTCTGCTCAGTAAGTTGGGGTATAATTGGGTGCTGAGAAATGTTATGAGATTTTGTGAGTGACCGTGTGATGTGCACATTGATGCTATTATGCAAAACCATTGTAAAAGTCTGCCTTCAGTGGCTAGGAAGCCTGTAAATATTTCCTTTTGGACCAAAGAGACTTCTTACACAAGCAGCTCTTCTATGCTTTTATTAATTCAGATGCCAAAAGCTAGCCTTTAGTGAAACAACTTGAGTGTGCATACCATCTATTCTAGCCCCATAGCAAGATATTTTGTCAATGGTAGGAGTGGCATCACAATATTGCTACAACTGTCCCAAGTGAGCGTGCATGAGTTTCACCTGCAGGAGATAGTGTCATATCCAAAGATCTCATTTGCTGCTAGATAATGTAGACATGCTAATTTTTTTGAAAAAGAACATGTCTGTATCTTAAATCTGGGCTGTGTAGATTATTCTAGTTTGCTGGTTTAAAAAATGTGTGCAAAGTTAATGCAAAAATAAGAATATGTCATGACGATGATTTTATTTTGTTTTGATTTAAGACTAGCATTACGAGCACGAATTATCAGCCTCTGTTTTTCTGTTCCATTTGCAGAGAATAGAAAATTTAAATAGAAAAAAAAAATGTTTTTTTTTATGTGACTGTTTATTTTTTATATATTCCTATAGAGTTGAAAAGGTTATACCATGTCCAGAGTTAGTCAAAAAAGAATTTGTTTCGAAACTGCATTTTTTTTTCTTCTTCCAAAAGACCTGTCCTATTGTTATTGTGAGCCCAGTATCACCCCACCCCTAGTTGATGGTCATCTTTTAAACATTAGATAGACACCCTTTTGTTTGACAATGCAAGCATAGTTCCACCAGTGTAATCAGGGTTAATTTGCAACCATTGATTATGTATGGTTAGAGGTGTGGTCAGCATCTGATCTTTGAAGCAGGGTCTTTGGTAAAAGTTGAATGGGGAGAATCCAAATAACACATGATAAGTTATCATCATGTACTGTTTACTGTCTGCACAGAAAAACTGCAATTTCTTCTTTTGATGTAACCATTCCCACCTTTCACTAATGTGACTGACATCTAGTGACTTATAGAGTTCAGATCTTTGTCTGTCACATAAGACAAATCTGTGTACTGACTGCCATTCAGTCTTGGAAAGCACAGATTTTAAAGGTTGTTAATCATTGTTACTGTCTGTTTTGTCAGCTGTGTCTCTGGAGGCGTACACCAAAACTTGCATGAGGATGCAATTATAAATGCCTGCCAGTTGGAACATATTGTTTTGCACGCTTTGCAGCCTTAAGCCACCTGAAGCTTATAAAATGTAACACAAAAACACTTCTGTGGCTTCCTTGGCTTATTTTTTCAAAGATACTGGTTTTGACTGTTTTTTTATGGAGTTTGAGTTTTGTAACATGAAATGACTGGGAGGATGACCAGGGAACCAGCAGCACTTAATTTACTCAGAATCTTTTAAGTGTGTTGCTTTTCTTTTAGACTTTTTTGCAAAGTGAGAGAGATGGAAAATAAAATGCTAACACCAGCCAATAATCCATCAAATGGTAACCCTGTTTGGTAATTATTTTGCCTCATGTGATAACATTCACTTGATGTTGTTATTGTCTGTAATGTTTGTCTAGCCAGGGGTTTCACTTTCACAATACCACACTTCCATGAAGGTGGTTGCCTTTTAACTTTACTGGATTAACTGGTTTTTGAGTAAGGTGGATGAAAGAAACTGTCAGCAAAATGAAATATGAATGCATACTTACATACTTAATGTTTAGCCAACTATTCAAATTATGAAGTGCACTAAATTTAACTGGCTATTAATAGCCACTTCTATCTAAAATATGCTGAAAGGCTATTCTGGGTATTTGACCAAATAATGCACAAAAAATGACTTGCATACTGCAGCTTTAATTGGAATTTTAAAAAAAAAAATTGATTTTTTTTTTTCTCTTTTTTTCCCCAATAAAACATACTTATATAATATAATATATAATATATTAGCACTGTATACAGCTGTACAGAACCAATAACAAAACTTATTTCATATTGGTATAAACGTTTACACAGTACAATGTCACAGATTTATTTTGTTGCAGTGTTTGATGAATTAATTACTAAATACTGCATTACGTTTGTTTTTTTCTTTGCATTGGTGTGCAGTCATGTTAGAACAGAAAAGGAACATCCCCACATTGTTCACCCAATGTTCAAAGCATGAGATTGTCCAAATCTAATAATAATGTTTTATACTAATGCTGATGCAGCAGTTTGGCCAGTGAAACCCATTCCATGAAGCTCTAGGTACTGTTTTAGAGATAATCTATGGGACATGTGAAGTTTCAACATCTGTAACTGATCCTCCAGAAAGAAAGTGATCTCTGTGCATGATGTTGCCCGTCCATCCACTTTACCTGCTTTGTGTTTTAAAAGTCCTGCCCCCTTGTGGCTCAGTAGCTGTCATTCCCAATTCCTACCATTTTGTTTTAACACTCATGATAGTTTTTAATTAATTTAAAAACTAGAATCAGACCAGTCTTGCTAAAAAATAGAGAGCACATTTTCTGGTCACAGGACCATAACCGACACTGTGTTGTAGAGGTGTCCCGATCCGATATTGCTATCCAATATCCGATTTTATCTCAATGCATCTAAAATCACCGATAGAAGCTCTCAGCACTTCTATCCATAGGTGACTGTGGTTGACACTCCAACAAAGTAAACCTACTGTTGTTCTCTGTTTGAGTAACATCACTTGATCAATCCTTTTCTAACATTCCACACTACAAAATAAGTCATAAAAGTATGTATGATTCGTGCTGATATTGTATCGGATCAATATCGGCATCGGCCGATGGGTAAGGTGGTAATATCGGTATCGTATTGGAAGTGGAAAAGTTGTATTGGGACATCCCTACTGTTTTGTTTCTAGAGTATCGGCATGGTTAAGGGCAGACATCCTGTGCTGACTCAGGAGTTTCATGATGGTGATGAGTGGACTGACCTTATTCTCAGGATTAAAATGCTTTCACCACACCTTTCTGAATGCATTTGCCTTCCACAGTAGGGCTTTAATTTTTGCATCAGTCATATATAGGGACGTTCTACAGTGTTTTTGTTCACATATGTAGGTTTAAATGTTTATTCTTAACAGTGATGTAAGCACATTCCATTTAGAAGATTATCCCTTATTCACTGTTCCCCAGCCTGCGTGCTCCCTGCTAAGCTGACCCACTTGTGTTCGTTCCATGTGTTTAGGTTATGCAATCTCTGAAGAGAGGAACAAACTGCTGCTTGATGGTGCTCAGGTCTGACAGCGGCTGGCCTTTTATTAGTAGAGCTGGGACAAAATGCTTCTGTCCCGATTCGATTTTATTATACTTTGGTGCCGATTCGATATACCTGCACTTCTACAAGTATTGCGATTTGATCGTGATGATTGTTGCAATTCTAATTTCCTTCCTTTTCTAAAAACCAAAAATAAGGCATATACTTTCTGGAAACAATGTTCCAGTAAACAATGCACATCACAATCCGGACTGACATTTATTTCATTAATTCTTAGAACTGGATTGAACTAAAACACATTCACCAGCAGACAAACCCTCAGGTTCCTGAAGTGTATTTTATGACAGTCCTTTGCAGAAGCTGTAACCCCACAGGATATTGTTCACACATTTGTTTTACAAGATTAGTTCATCTAACATTATGATTTACAGCCAAAAAAAAAAAGAGAAATCAGTATCATAATCTTTTATTGTCATTGTACATACGTTAAATACACACAAGGAAATTGTGGCCTGAGGTCTCGGCTTCCAGCAAAAGAAAAACAGTCGTCAAAGAAGAAAAAAGAGTCATAAATAGTCACAAAGAGTATAAACGCAAATGAAGTATAAGCACACAGGAAAATAAGATGTATAAACAGAAATAGTGGGTGACAAATGTTGATAAACATCAACATATGCTGAACAATGAAGTTGTTTTTGTGTCTTTTGGCAGCTCTATCTTAACATCTTTATCTGTTTTGTGTCTTCACAGCTTTTTTCCCCGTTACTCGGACAAACTACAATGAAAAAGGGACAAACTGCACTGTGAAGAATCATCATTTTTAGGTCAAGCAGGAAGTGGCAGACTGGTACCCCATTCCCAGCGTCTAGGACAGCACCGTGTAACATCACAGCAGTCCTCATGGTCGCTATGGTTTAACATGTGAATCACATACACCTTTCACTCTTTAATGTACTTTAATGTGGCACAGGTGACCTTACCATGCTGTTCTGTACTAGAGGTCAACACACCTGCTCCCTTTTCTAGTCCTGATGAGTCTGTAAATAGCCTTCACTGTACACTGCCCTGTGTAAGCTTGTGCCTTAAAGACAATTCACACAAAGTGCAATTGGAATCTCTATTTTTGGGTCAAAGACAAAAACGCGTGGAAACATGTATGTTTCTATGCTTTGGACCAATACAATTGTTTGCATTCTAAGATGTAACCCATTTCAAACAATATTCCAGACTGCAAAATTAGAAAGCCAGTAAGTTAGCAGCTGTTCTTCTATGCACCAATGTGATCAGTCACTGCTGACTCTAAAAATTCATAGAAATTAAAATCTGTGTAACATGCAGTCCACACTGACCACTGGGAAAAGCATAGGAGAACACAATGCTAACAGGGACAGTTGGATATTGTTTGGAACATGTGTTAAGAATAGCTGGCTTGGGTCCACAAGGGATTTCAAACTGGTATTACTGGGCATTTGCTCCTATTAAAACCAAAGACACCAGTTATACCAATTGTTAAGATTGACAATTTTCAGTATTGAGCCATCTTTGGCTGGAACTTTGTCTATCACAGGATATTTGAAGTCTTGCTATCTGGATGTAATCCCCAGAGGCAGCTGTGGTGTCCTGGTCTCTATTGTCCCTTCTTTTGGACTGTTTGTGTTTTTTTTTTTTTTTGTAGAGATATCTTGACATGTTAGTGTTCCACACAATGTGAAACAGTGGTTACCAGGGACAACTGTGGCATACATACTGAATAATGAAGAGAATCAATCATGGAAATTGGGCAAATTGCAGCACAGAACATCTGGAGTGTCTGTGTCCCTGCATCTTAGGTAAAGGTTGAATGACGTATGGGAGTATTAGTATTAGTGAACTGACTTTAGGGACGGCATTACATACAAACTCTATTCACATCAACACTGCAAAAGCAAAAAAAACAAACAACAGATTCCATGTGTGATTTGGAGCTTCATGTGAATTTCTGTCACAGTAGTGGTCCAGATCACTTTCATTTCTTTAAGGGGCCAGTCTTTGCCTGGCTGAGCTGAAAACATCTTTTGCCATTAAATTGGTGGGATTCTGAAAGATAAAAGGAAGACAATCTATTAAGCTTGTTCCTGCTATCAGATGAGCAGTGGGTTGGTAATGGTGGAAGCTGTGGTTGTTGACTGAAAACACTATTGTAGCTGTTCAACAATAACTGGACACATTGATATGACTGTGATGCATTTCTAGTGTTTGTGTACAGGATGCTGAAACTCTGCCCTGCACTGTTGTCATCTTGTGTTTCATAGACCAATGTCCAGGTGACTATAGATCTAGTTTGCTAGATGATGATCTTCACACTATCCACAGACTTTACCCACCTGCTGTGCTGTTACTGTGTTTCAGTGTGTAGGCTCTCTTCAGGCTAGTCGTGATTACACTTGAAAACACATACACTATGCAAACTAGTTCACCGCTGCACTGTAAACAGCATACAGAGCCACACCTTCCTCAGCCTATTGTGGTGAGATATCTCAAATGTTGTTCTAGAGTTTATTTCCACTGTACAGAATTGTTTTTATGAGCAATAAAAGTGTTTTTGTTAATGGAGCTGACAGGAGCCAATTGATGTTTAAGATGGCATGTTTTTTATGTAAATATGTTTGACAACTTTTCTTGGAATAAATGATAAAAATGTTGATTTTTGCCTTATTTTTGTGTACATGCATGCATGCAGGTCCATAATGGAATGTCGTGAACATTTAAGGAGGCCTATGCTAACAAGCAGCCATCACATCTTTTATGTAGTAAATTGAAAAGAAATTAGGTTAGTGCATCGAGCACATTGAAGCAAATTCCGCACCTCCAGTGACATGAAAATCTTTACTGTACTCACCTCTTTTATCCTCCACTTCCGCTTATGCAAAAAATGTAATTGTTGCCTCTTGCCTCAAATTTTGGAACCAATTTAGGCACTTCTTTAGGCTAGAAACCTTCTCTCTGGGCTCCAGTCTCAGCAAATCATCCTCCATCCCTGGTAGATGGTACATTTTCTTAGTGGGCGAGGTGGGGCATAAACATTTTTGTAGATCTTTATGTAGAGTCAACATTTGCCTCTTTTCATCAGCTGGTTTGAAAAATGTTCTTTACCTCAAAGCTACTTTTTCAGATACCTCCAGGTTCATAATTTTGTTCGTTCTTTGGGTCTGAATTTTCCTACCCTCTCTTCCTCTTCAAATTTGGATATTTTCCTGGTGCCGCTAACTTCATAGAAGAGTTCAATATCTGTCATTTATTCTAATATTCATAAACTCTGCTCAAACTCTAACTACTTTAAATCTTTGTATTTGGGACAGAATATTTCAGATGACGCTTGGGAGGGAAGTTTGCAGAGGGTTCACAACTCATCTATTTGTGCTAAACACAGTTTTATTCAGTGTAGAATTTTACATTGAACTCACTACACTAAAGTGAGGCTCTCCAAAATATTTAACACAGTTTCGTCTCTCTGTGTTCGGTGCAAACAAGCTCCAGCTGATTATATACATACGTTTTGGCTCTGCCCCTCTTTGAACACATATTGGTCTGAAATCTTTGTTGTGTTATCCAAGGTCACAGGGAAAACTACAGTTCCAAATGCTTTAACTGCTCTTTTTGGTGTGTTGCCGTCTACACTGTATTTCGTCTAACCAGAAGGACCTGATAGCGTTCTTGTCTCTGCTGACCAGGAGGCTGATTCTGCTGAGATGTATATCTCCAGCCCCACCTACACATGTATACTGGATTAAAGAGGTGTTTTATTTCCTTAAACTGGAAAAAATCAGGTTAACCCTGTCTGGATCTGAGAGGTCCTTTGCAAAAACTTGGAACCTTTTTTTTTTCATATGTCAAGAGCACAGAATTTCATCTTGATCTTGACTGAGAACCTATCTTAAAAAAAAAGTGTTTTTCTTGTACTGAATTTTTTAATCTAATTAAATCTATTTAAGGAGATGTGTGTCAGGGGAGGGGTACAGTGGGAGCGAGAGGTTTAATGGTTTGTATATGGGGGGAAAAAAAGGATTTTGTCCAGTAATGTATGTGGTAAAACTTATTTGACTCAATAAAATGTTTTTTAAAAATTAAAAAAAAAAAATCTTTAGGTGATAGTGAACCCAGGTGTATAAACTACACTAAAAATAACCATGGAACCATGTTTACGTTGCACTGTTTAAAGGTTTCTGTGTGATTGTGTTGGGAGGGCACAGTGACACAGGTCTTCTGACTGTGGAATAGTGAGCTTTAGCATCCATAATTATAACCCTACATGTAAAATAAACAACTTAGGTTGTTACCGTATTCAGGAAAAGATCCAGAATTATTAATCAGTGTATTTTTTTTTAGGACTCTTTGGTTACTTTTTAAAGAATCATTCCATTGAATTTAAAATGATCACTAAAAACGAGTGGCTCTTTTTTTTTCTTGTGAGCTACATAGTACAGCAGCCATGTTTTGTTTTTACAGTTCAGACACAAAAATGTGTTCTGTTTGGAATGTGCACATGCAGAAGCAGCAGCCTATACTAATAGGGTTACAATGGGAAGAATAACAGCACTGGTCCAGTGGGTAGGGAGAAAGTGGAATCTGCCTGCAGTAATAAGGCTACTATGGAAGCACAACACAAATGGCTCTACATGGGGTCTATCCTGTCGTAGTCTTCATCAGACACAAAGCGCCGCTTCAAACTGAATGGCTTCATCTGATTAGCCGGCTGGATTTTTTTTGTACAATCTTTACAGCAAAGCACAGACACACAAAGGCTCTCTCACACAGCAGACAATATGGCAATGTGCTGCTCTTTATGATCAGCAGGGTACACAGTGTTCTAAGAGCGATGGAGGGAGGAGGAGAGATGATAGGAACAGCTGTGACAGTAGCACCAAGCAGCCAATTGGAGCACAGGGATCCTGAGTCACAGACACAACAGTTAAAAAATCAGACGTTATGAATCAAAACTGTATTATTTATGAGCTCCTTGGATTAAAATTACATTTATTATTAATTATTTCTGCCATCACAGTCACGTAGTCACATCATATATACTGTACATGAATTATACATCCACAGATTTATTACTGAGAGTTGAAATAAAATGTGTTTTTAAGGAGCAATTTTAAGAAAGTCTTTTACTTGATGTGGTTCGGACATATCCACTGAACCCAGCTTTAAAGAAAACGTTCCTCTCTGATCACGAACAAGGCATTATGAGCTCAATTTTATGATTAGGTAACTTTTTTTCCTTTCTATAAGTTGGTTTATCTTCATTTGTTTGTCGCACAGTTGTGCACGTTTGTGTGTTGTGAAGTTTTCAGAGAAAGGGCAGGTTACAGATGCATTTTAAGAAAACACCAGAGCACAGATCCAGAGAGAAGAGAGGAACTGTGCTGACTAGACGCAAGACCAACTACACTAACACTGACTGAGAAATAACTTTTAAAATCAAGCAAACTTAAGATCAACACAGCTAAAGTCAAAGTACTTGACAACAAAATGACAAGAGGCAAGACTTAAACTGGAGACCAGTATTACCAACAGTGCCACAATCAGGCAAATACATGACGCCAAAACCCAATAGAAACACAAAGGACAAGTATATTTCATTAAAAAAGTCTCCATTTGAAAAACCAGCAGAACCAATACAATCAGCTAAACTGACAAATTGAATTATACAAAAATGAAGAAACCAATAGAACCAAATATTTAAAACCCAGCGAGAAACCAATATAGACCTTCAGGTCATCACATCATGCGTAACTTCTTCTCACCTATACAGAAGTCATCATGATCCTTTTATTTATTTTTGATTGATTAGTTTGTATTTTTGTTGTACAGTATGAAATAAAAACAACAAAATAGAACAGAAAACGTTTTATATTAAAAAAAATGAGAAGAATAGAAAAAAAAGCAAATGAGAGCGAAAGGAAATATTTTTACACAACTGACCTCTATTTATGTATTCCAAAGGAAATGGTTAGGAGTAAAAACTTAATGTACCCAAACCCTTCTCAATCAGTTATTAAGTAACATCCTCTCTATTTCCTTCTTTTTAATAACAGTTTCCTTGGGATTTCATTGCAGATCCCAGAATTTTAAACTCTCACTATATTTCTGTAATAAATGAAAATATTTTTCTTGTGTTTGGTTTTCGACTGTTACTCTTCTGTATTCTTGAATCATCAGTGAGCTTTTCTCATCTTAGTCTAGACAGTGAACCTGTTTTACCAACTGAAGTTGTATTTTTTAAGTTGTGCCATGTTATGTTTATGTCTGAGCTCCTTGAATAAGACTTTCAGAGCTCAGACTTTATTGTGCTGTGTAAAACGGTACCTTGGCAGTAATGAAAACATCCTGTTATGATCAAAATGTAGTGAAGACATTCTGATAAAAGTCTAACTTTACATTAAAATGTAAAAAAATAAAAATCCAAACTGTAAGTCTTATCTGTAAAACTCTTGTGTATTGTCTGCTTTGAAGTTGGCAAAAAGCCTTTTGGTTTGATGTGAGAGAAACCATGGCAGGAAGCTGATATAGAAGTGCCTTGAGTAACCTAGATAAAAACACATGCATAGTGTGAGGACAAGCAGCCCGTTGCCAAAGGACAACATGTTCCTAAATGAAGAGAACAGCAGGGTGGGGCTCAGCCCTGTTTGCACTTATAGGTGTGCATACTGCCTATACTATACTGGTACCAGTCCTTATGCCAGTGCTAATGAGCTGTGTAAACTGGGGTCATAGACATGTCATAAGTAACTACTTTTATAGGCTGCTGAAAAATACAGTTGTTTACCTTATTTGACCCACAGGGGTGATTGTGTTTCATCTCTAGAAGTTTGGAGGTCCAGAGCGGTGATGGTGCACTTATTGAACGTTCATTGGTTAAGTTCCATTCTTATACCCTGATAGCACACATACATCTTGCCGACGTCGGCGCATCGGCGAGACGTATGATTGAGAACGTTTTCTCATTGGGCAGACGTCACGGAGACATTGGCGTTTGGCCGATGTTTGGACAATGGATTAAAGATGTTCAGCGCGGCCTCTCTACAACTTATATTAACCTTTATTTAGCACGGATCATTCAATCAGTATAAATATCTCCATATCCATAGTCAAGTATTTACTTAAATCTGATAGGAATATGGCAATATCACAACAACAACAAAAACATTATACTACCACTAAATAGCATATTATGGGTGGACAAAATAAAGAGACACAGTTCATGATGATAAATGTATTTTCAGCAGCATAGCCAAAAGAGCCCCAACACAAAAACAGCTTCTTGGAAGTGACATTTTACAGTTCTACAATTATATAAGTGGTATCACCAATTTAAGGGAAAAACACACACACACACACACAAAATGACGCATTACGAGTAGAATGCCGACGCACAATCTGAGGCCGACATCGACGAGACGTATGCGTGCTATCTGGTTACGGTAATATCATGTTTTGAACTAGTGGTAAATAAGATTCTGTTTGACTTTAGTTATTTCAATAGCTTTCATCAAGATATGCACACTATAGTTTATAGAGCAGCAAAACATAATGTAAATGTGTGGACGCTCTCATCTCCAATTATCTGTTGTTCCTCCAGCCAATCATTGGACGTGTTTTAAAAGGGAAAGTTACCATATATAGATTCAGGGAGCTATAGAGCAGCAGTCCCAGAATGTAAACATACAGGCTGAGTCAGCTGTTTGTGAAGAGCTGAAATGTTAGCAGTAGAAGGAGTGAGTGAAGGGTGGTGACATAAAGGAGTGGGAACAAAAGATCAGTTGTATCATCAGGTGTTTTACAAAACACGCACGACAACACGGCATAGTCACAAAAACCCTCACCTTTCTTACAAATCCTTTGATGGACATGTCATATCTGGGTTGTTTTTCAAAGTATGCACTGCTAAAATTAGTGATAGCAACGAATGGTTTTCTGATCTTAGTCAACACCATTACGTTTATGTCATTCAGGTGTACACACTCAAGTGATGAGTTACAGAACAAAGAGCTGATTCATCTGCAGGCAGGAGAAGCAAAAAATAATGCTCCTAATGTGCTGTTTGAGGTACTTAACATGGAAAATAATGGCCCTGGTGGCTTCATTGCTTTTAGGATTTGGAGAATACTAAAAGAAATATTGATAGCCTTAATGCATTCTAACCTTTGAAAAAAAAACATGCCACATTGTGTTAACATCAAGCACATCTTCATGAATAGAAGGAGTGAAGAAAACCAATATGTTCTGTTGGGTTTTGATCAGGCTGGATGCGGATTCAGTCACTTACTGTTACACAAAGTACAGCTTCGATCACATGACTCGTGTTTTCCAATCTTGAAGGGCTTCAGCATTTAATGAATCTATAATATTTTCACGTGTCCTGCTCATGGTTGAAAGCACATGAGTCTATCTCAGCTGTTTCGGTTTCAAGGTAGGGTGGATAGAACAAAGTGCAAAGCTTCAGGCTTCATTTCAACATTATTATAAGTGTGCTGCTGGACGTTTCCATGGTCTCAGAAGTGGGCGGGGTGATTGTCTGTTCCGTCTGGTGTGGGGGTCGTCTGTGTGCTTCATTTGTCGCCTTTCCTCTCCCTCCCCCTGCCTCCTGCACCCTCTTCCACCCTTGCTCTCCTGCCGGTCTACGGGGGTTGGTGGTTGGGGAAATACACAAGTAGTCCCAGTCTGGTGGGGGCCTGGCCTTTCTCTAGTTTGGGGGGTCTCCTTGTACTGTAGATCTTTGGTCCATCTTGGCGGCGTGGATGGGTGTAGCGGAGTAGTGGGCCTCTGGGGCTGTGTTGGGAGCTCTGGAGAGACTGCTGTGGGACCCCTTGCCCTGTTTGGTTCCAGTATCGGGCGTCTGGTGTGCTCCAATGGTGCCTAGCACACGTGGGCCAGGGGAGTGACTTCTCTGGTGGGCTTGACTGAGTGGATTGCATCTGAGGTTTAGCATCTGCTAGGACTGCTTCTGGTCACTGGTGGGCTGTACTGGTTCAGCACTGGTTTCCCCTTGGTGGGGGCTTCTTGAATGGGATACACTCCGTCTTCTCCTGGGAGCTGGGTGGGTGGGCGTGGGAGTATGGTGGTCATTTACGGAGGTAGCTGCGGGGACGGGCGGCAGGGCAGCAGCTGGGCACACTAAGCCTCGGGTCCTGCTCAGGTGTACTGATGAGTTGGTCAGGTGCCACTGTCTCCTGGCCTCTGTGGAGCATTTTGGGGCGGTGCCATCTCTGTGGGGGTAGTTTGGGCCTTCTTGGGTGGCTTCCAACAAATAGCTCTGTCTGTTTGGAGGCGCACATCTACTCCCTTTGTTCCATCTTATCTTTATAGTGTCTGAGGGTTGGGCTTTAAGTACTCATGAAAGAAACAGAGAAAAAGGACAAAAAACAATATTTTCAAAGAAAATAGTGGATTTTTTTGTGTGCAAATTATGCTAGTGAAGTTATAAAGAAAGCCCTCCATGATTCAAACAACCATGTCAGAGGTTTTAAAACTGGAAACTTTGTCTTTCAAAATGACTTTTTTTTTACAGCACTGTGGCATCTGTGTTGCCATACCAGCTTTATTTGGCTATACAAACGCTTAATGGTTTGGGCCAATAAGATTCTTAGAATCCACACTTTCAGAATCACTATATAGCTTAAAACCCACCATGGCCGACATCTTCCTGGTTTTCTGATGGCCCGTCACATTTCCCACCACACTGAGCATATTTCACTACTCTAAACAAGTCGCAACAAATTATACCAACAGCCTGACCAAAATCGCTTTGTTCTCATGCATCTTTTTACGGTTCATATTATCCCCTTTTGGTGCGAAGGATTAATTAACATTCTCATTAGGTAACATTTTACTCAGCTGAAAGACTGAGCAGTACATTATAGGGATAGATCTGATCATTACTGGTCAACCGAAAAGCCATCAGAGTTGCGTTATTGGAAAGTTAGTGTCTATTGAATATTAATTAATTACACAGAGAGCCATCCAAACAGACAGACAGCTACTGTCACGCTCAGGCACCACTTACCTGACCCACTTTGTTCAAGGTGCTGACACACACACACGCACACACACACACACTCTGTATGTACCAACAGTGAGTGAAAGCTTGTCCACATTGATTAATGTGTGGCCTGCTTGTCTTAATCCAGGTCTTTGTTTCTTCCATTTCCTGTTTCCTGATCTTCTGACGTGAGCTGAGTCTAAAAGTGTGAACAGGTAAAAACACTAATCTTAAACCACAACCTTTTAATCTACCATGAGAACGAGACATTGGATGTGCTGGGGCTGACCTGACCTGACCTGCTCTAGAATGGTGCTGTGTAATCTCTCTAGGTCTGGAGATGACACAGCAGAACGTAGGCCTACTTAGGTTCCCAGAGCCTTTTCCATAGCAGGGAACTGGGTGAGAGAGCATGTGACACTGGATGGATGACATCACTTTTTGTCATACACATGGACAATGATCAGTGTTTTTGAATTGTTTTTAAACAAATAGACTTCAACTCTGTATTATGTTTCATTTGTTTTAACCACGAGATGATCCCAGCTATCAACAATTATTAAACAGTGTTGTTAACCAAGTTATTGTTTGTACTGATTAAACTAGGCTACTGCTAATTTTTAGTCTGATCTACATTTCATTTGAACAAAAACAGATTTTCACTTTGTCCATTTCTCTGTTCAGTATACATACTTCATACCATTGTATATAGCAACTCTACTTTCTGTATAGTTAATATATTTGTATTTTATATTTTATAGCATGCCATAGTTATTATAGTTCTTATACCTTTTTGATTTTATTCCTTTATTACGTAGGCATTCACTGGCGGTTGGCAAAGTAAGAATTTCATTGTACAGGGAAACGTGTTTCTAACTGCACATATGACAAACACTTTGAATCTTTGAATTGAATATACTCTCAGTATCTGACCTCTACTTCTAACAACACAAATATCAATAGTAAACAATTCCAGCAGTCATTCAGGATACAGACAGTCTAATATAATAAATAACTGTCTAAGACCTCTCTACCAACAATATAATACATAAATCATAGAAATAAATTAACAAGACTCACCTCAGCTAGTGACTAAATCACACTAATATAGCATACATACTGTATATAAATCAACTGATCTATCAATAATGAAATGTGAATTAATAAACTATACTAAAATTGTTTTATGAATGGATACTAATTGAAAGCTCATTTTATGGCCTCTCATGCTGCTCTCCCTGTACACTGTTTTGCGACAGGGCAGTGTTTGTCGGCCTTTATTGTATCACCCAAAGTCCAACTCAAGGTCTTGTAGAGGAATGTCAGCCAATCAAAGAGACAGAACATGTTTTTCATTATAATTCAGTGAAATACATTTTAGTGGTGTTTATTTATGTTGTGTGTGCTGCAGCTCAGATAGATTACAAGAACATGTTTAAACCAAGTGCATGCCACTGGAGGCTGGCCGAAGAATGAAGACAGTACGGAAAATATAATTGCAAGGCTGAAAAACACTTGAATTACCAAAACTACACCAATATCTGCCTATCAGATACAAATCTAACAGTCTCTGAAAGCTAAGACGCTGCTTCTTACAGCTGATATGATAACACTGTAATTCTACTCACACACGACAGAATCCATTAAAGCGAGCAAATTGTTTAATTTGCAGATACATGATGCTCTGCATTTCTGTAGCTTGTCTTCACTTCTTCTCCATTAGTCTCAGTTTTCCTTTTGATGCCGATGTGTTATGAAATGGATCTTCTCTAATTTCTTCTTCTGAAAGTACCGTGAGAATGGACACGTCCAACTCGATGATTGGAAAAAAAATGTTGTTCTCAAGACCACATTATCCAAGACCAAGACTTGCTCAATACCAAAATGTACCCAGACTAAGGCAAGACCAAGACTTTTGGGAGCGAAGACAGAGTCAAGACCAAGACCAAGTATCATTTAAAAACTATAACAAGGTTGAAAAGTTAGAGCATTCTCTCTTTAATTTTAGTTTTCTTTTTAAATACATTTGACAGACAAAAAAGGTATCTCAAACTCTTTCAAAGCACATGATTTAAAATTGTTAAACCTTGACAATTCTTTAAAGGTCCAGTATTATGCTATTATTATTTTTTTTACCAATCTCCATTTGTTCTAAGAACCCCAACAAGTCAAGTCAAGTCAAAGTGTTTATTGTCATCTGTACAGTTAGAAACACGTTTCCCTGTACAATGAAATTCTTGCTTTGCCGACCGCCAGTGAATGCCTACGTAATAAAGGAATAAATAATAAAGGACTAAATCGAGATAAAAGAACTATAATAAATAACAGTGGCATGCAACACTGTTATTCAACAAAAAAAACCTGAACATTAAATACAAAACACCTGTACAATTAAAAATACAAATATATTAGCTATACAGAGGAGAGGTGATATATACAATGGTATGTGCAAAAAAGCTGTTTCATAATAGAGAGACATGGTGTTAGCTGTGCATGGGTGCATCTAAAGTACGAATGCAGGTGGTGTGCAAAGTACAGTGGAGAAGGGGGGGGGGGGGGGGGGGGGTGAATGAATAGTTCATTAGACTCCAATCACTTATTTAGGAGTCTAATGGCCGAGGGGAAGAAGGAGTTTTTGAGTCTGCTGGTCCTGCATTTCACACTTCTGTACCTCCGGCCTGAGGGTAGAAGTGTGAACAGTCCGTGTTGGGGGTGAGTGGAGTCCTTGATGATGGCGGCAGCTCTCCTGTGGACTCTGCGCTTGTAGATGCTCTGCAGAGAGGGCAGAGGAGACCTGGTGATCTTCGTAGCAGTCTTCACTACTCTCTGCAAGCATTTGCGGTCCATGACAGTGGTGTTGCCGTACCACACGGTGATGCAGCTGGTCAGGATGGGCTCAACAATGCAGCTGTAGAAGTTGCTGAGGATCTTTGAGGACATCCCAAATTTCCTCAGCCTCCTCAGGAAGTACAGCCGCTGTTGAGCTTTCTTCACCAGCTGTGTGGTGTTGAGGGTCCAGGTGAGGTCGTCTCTGATGTGGACCCCAAGATATTTGAAACTGCTCACCCTTTCCACTTCCAGCTCCTGGATAGACAGTGGCTGATGAGGACGCCTCTCCTTCCTCATGTCCACTATCAGCTCCTTCGTCTTTTCCGTGTTGAGGGTGAGGTTGTTGTCTTCACACCATGTCACCAGACTGGACACCCCCCCCTGTAGGCCGCTTCGTCTCCGCCAGTGATACGTCCTATCACTGCGGTGTCGTCCGCAAACTTCAGGATGGTGTTGTCCTTGTGGGAGGCGACACAGTCGTGGGTGAAGAGGGTGTAGAGGATGGGGCTGAGGACACAACCCTGAGGAGTGCCAATGTTCGTGATAAGGCTGGCTGAAGTCCTGGACCCAATCCTGACAGACTGGGGCCTGCCAGTAAGAAAGTCCTGGAGCCAGTCACAGAGGGAGGGGTGGAGTCCAAGGGAAAACAGTTTGTGGGTGAGTTTGTGGGGGATGACCGTGTTGAAGGCAGAGCTGTAGTCTATAAAGAGCATCCTGATGTAGGAGTCTTTATTTTCCAGGTGGGAGAGGGAGAAGTGAATGGCAGCAGCAATGGCGTCCGAGGTGGACCTGTTGGGACGGTAGGCATACTGCAGGGGGTCCAGTGTGTCCGGTATGCTGCTCCGAATGTGGGTCAGCACCACCCTCTCAAAGCACTTCATAATGATTGGAGTGAGTGCTACTGGCCTGTAGTCATTCAGGCAGGTGGGGGGGCTCTTCTTGGGGAGGGGGACGATGGTGGTGGTCTTGAAGCAGGAGGGGACGGTGCTCTGACTGAGGGAAAGGTTGAAGATGGAGGTGAGCACATCTGTCAGCTCGTTGGTGCATGCTCTGAGGGCCCGCCCAGGAATGTTGTCTGGTCCTGCTGCTTTGCGGGGGTTTATCCTCCTCAGGACCGTGCGTACCTCGGCTGATGAGACGACCAGTGGGGGGTGGGAGGGCGGTTGGGGGTTAAGTAGATGCCTCCTCTCTGTGCTGGGGTTGGAGATCTCAAAGCAACATATTATTTGAGTTTTATTTTCCAAACTCGCCTGTTTTCTGGAGTTTTAGCCCCCTGAAAACTCAATTGCATGACACTTCTATAAGCAGACTGTTTTGGGCCTTCATGCATATTCATTAGTGGGCGTGTCTATAGAGTAGACTTCATGCCTCATTCTTGCGAGGGAGATCAGAGATCAATTTCTGACTAGAAATAAGATGGACTGGAAAAGCTTTCCAAGTAGGAACAATCAGTCAAATTAAGACATGAATGAATCAGGAACAGTTCCAAGTGCTTCTCCTTTTCACATTCATGAAGTTGAAGAACAACAGATCCGTGCTGGTCTCAACTGGTCTTGACTGAAAATCTGGAGTCCGGCCAGGCAAAGACCAAGACAAGACCAACTAAAAATGCCCTTGAGTCAGAGACGAGACCAAGACCGCAAAATGACTGGTCTTAGGTGCTACAACACTACTGAAAGATTTACCTTCCATAGTTTATCATCATCTGGTCGACTCTCTGCCATCTCTAGAGGCAACAAGTTTGGGTCAAGTGTCCTCTTTTTTGGAAATCAGAATATATGGCAGCCCTACATTTGGCAAATTTGTACAATACCAAATAATAGGATTAGACTTCAATTTAATTTACATGTTTGCATTACAAAAATGAAGAAAACACCCTGACCAATCAAGAAGAAATTGTGGCTTCCGTCACATAACTGACCAGCACAAAGGATTTAAAATAGAGTTTGAGCAAATGGGGCTCATCGATATCCAGGTGTAATGAGCTGATCTGAACGAGTGAGAGTTACATGTGAAAATAAAGTAATGTTTACATGATTTTAAATGTTATTCTAATATTTGATATACACTATATATAATTTTTTATGCCACCGTATTTCATCATATGTTTTGTTGGACTACTGATATAATGGGAAATCATGGACATAACATGTGAGGCTTTCACAGGAACTTGTTGGTGTGTGCGTTTTGAAAAGCAGGACTCAGCGTCCAGGACATGATGTTCTATCACACATGTGCACGAGTCCTGTTTTCATCCTGAGAGCCTACAGAGCAATGTCTCCCTCTATCGGTCAGTGTCGGAGCTGCTCATCTGCTGCTGCCATAAACTTCTGCAAATTCACAAATCTACACAACGCACGCTTGTAGAAATACAAACTTTTGATTTGATAGAACTGTACCATCAGATGAGCCAGAAAGAAAAATTACACCCTTTCAAAACTAAGGACAAAATATCAGAATAAAGAGAAGTTGGTGATTACGGAAGAGGATTAGGGCAGGAAAGACTCATTAGAATCAAAAGTAAATGAGGGGAAATGGGTGAAAAATGGTGCTTTAATAAATACTGCATGTTACATTTGTGACATTTGCTGTTGCATAGAAGGGCCCAAGTCCAAAAATCACATGGTTGTTGTCTTTTTTTCATAAGGTAAATGCTAGTGAGTCATCCACTCATGTGACCCACATGAGTGGCCATCACTGGCTCAATCCAGGAGTTGAGAGGTACACCATAGACATGAATAGTAGACTTGTACCATCTGATTTACTGTCCAAACTAGATCTCATGGGATTACCTTTTTTTTTTTTACTTGTATTTGGCCATTATATAATTATATACAGTAATTGTTGACTTCGTGGTAAGGTAGGGCAATATGGCTAATTTTTTTAATCATGATATACATTTCAAAATTTGCGATAACGATATAATTGACGATATAATTGAAGCTCGACAAAATACTTGCAAACTGCACAACTTTATTGGTGCAAATTTAAGAAAGGAACACTTTCATATAAAATCAAACAAGTTTTATATGTATATATTACACATACATTTGTACCAAAAACCATGGTGCATACTAGCAACTGGCCCTTCAAATGAAAAAAATGAATAAAAAAAATAGGCTGACAATTCCATTACATAAACATGTATATTGTCCACAAAGGTAAAGTATTTGCTTTGCAACATAAAACTGTAATGTGCCAAAATAAATATTTTAAGTGATAAAATTGCAAAATCCCTTGCTTAAAGGCACACTGTGTAACTTTTGGCCAATAGGGGCGCTAGTGGCCAAAACACTGGCTAGGGTCGGTCGGGCTGGGGTGCAGCCGCGGCTGTCCTTCTCTCCTCGCCGCCGGAGGCCCGGCACTCGGACCTCCTCAACGCGTCGGTGGCGCTCCCCACACTCCCTGGCCTCGCCATTGTCGTCGGCCCCCTTCGCTGGCAGTCAGCGCGGACAGTGGGCG
Source organism: Gouania willdenowi (assembly GCF_900634775.1). Classification (NCBI taxonomy): domain Eukaryota; kingdom Metazoa; phylum Chordata; class Actinopteri; order Blenniiformes; family Gobiesocidae; genus Gouania; species Gouania willdenowi. The sequence continues at coordinate 20,020,377 of NC_041050.1, forward strand.
GGCAACCTGGCGGGTAGGCGGATGGGGCCGGGTCTCGGTGGCGTCTTTATAGCCTCCTCAGAAGCAGTTTTAAACTTTTTGCTTGCCTTGGCCATGACCAGGAGTCGAACAGGTGGAAAAATACTAGCAAAAGCCTTAGCTCCATGAGTATATCCGAGCCTGTGGTCAAGTGACTGCTGTAAAGTGATACGTTCTCCAGGCATTCTCCAGGTCACATGACCTGGCCAAAGACGGTCCGTCTCTCCAAACTTAAAAGCGGGCGGTATTTCAAGAGGCTGAAATCTGCCCTCCCTCCAGGACCTGTACGCCTCCAGGATTCTGAGGCGTGCAGGAAAGATTTTGGCCGACCCCCCCCGATCACCACCTCCATGAAGACATTACCTGCTGCACTGTATGTATATATATATATATATATATATATATATAAAATATTTATCCTTTATTCTCTATCTGTCCTTTATTTATTCCTCATTCTTTATATTTATATTTATCATTATTATTATCATTATTGTTGCTGGCTTGCTTCTTTGTTCTTTGTTTTCTTTGTTTTTTGTTTCGCCCACCAACTACCAAGTCAAATTCCTTGTACTGTCCTAAAAACTGCACTTGGCCATTAAAACATTTCTGATTCTGAAGAGAGAAGCCCCGTTCAGAGCAGTGATACTGTCCAGCACTGTATATTGGCCTGAGGAATCATTTAAAATAACTCATATGGGTCAACTCTTTAGGTCAAAAAGTCTGCGTTGTGCCTTTAAGCAGTGACGTGCCGTGACCACAAGGGTCGGGTAGGCACGTTGCAAACCGAGACCACCAATAACAATTTCATATGTTTCTGCTGGCAAGTGTTAATTCAATTCAAATCAACTTTATTTGTATAAAGCAATTTACAACAAAGTCATCTCAATGCGCTTATCAAAATATAAAATTCATACTAAGAAAGAAAAAACCCAACAAGATCCACATGAACAAGTATTTAGCTACCTAACAAAATTAACATCCTAAGAGACTGTGCAGCTGTTCCAGGAAATAGCGCTGTTTAGTAATTTGGGCTATGAAATGCACAAAATGCGGACACTTTCAAACTTACAGGTACGGTAGGCTATTGGAAATGGAAAAATAAATAATTGATAATCATATTTGTAATTAAAAATATCAATTCACGTCACGCACGTCACTGCCTTTAAGTAAACATAAAAATAAAAAGTAAATAATGCTAATGGGCAGAAAAGTTATACAATCATTTGTTCAAGTCCTGAGATTCTTAGTCAAGAACACAAACATGTTTACAGTCGTGGGCTTAAGGGAGGACCTTTGACATGCAACTATATTTCCATTAGAACAGCCTTTCAGATGTTAGTATATGTGTAGTATGAGCTAGTAGCTGAAATGCAGAGGTATTTTCTGGCTAATCTGCTGATGTCGGGAGAGATTATGGTGTGACTATTCCACCACATAAGTGGATCACACTCACTGTCTACTTGTGGACAGTTCACACACTGTAGCTGCTCAGTTCAGATAATAACCTTACTGCTGCTACTTTTGTCTTTTCACTAACTGTTCCCTTCAGAAAATGTCCAAGGCTTTTTTTTAGGCTTTTTAGCAGCTTTCTGACTCAACTGCTCTCCTGAGGATGGGGGTGAGGGGTGGGGGGCTTTCTAAAACACCTGCAGCTGTGCTGCCCTGCTCTGACATAAAGATGCTCCAGTCCACAAATAGCTTGTGCTTTGACAGCTTCACTCTCACTGAGATTTTCTGTGCGAAAGACATGTTTACATGTCTATCTGTGACTGTGTCTTTGTAACTTTTCTTCATGTCGTCATGTTGCTGTTTGGATGTCTTTAGTGAGTTGACTGTCATTATCTTTTACTTTTAACAGGTCATTGTTAAAAATCTGTTGAACAGGCTTAACACATGAAACAGTTTCATATTCTTCAACAGAAAATGCATCTGTGAATTCGAGAAGTGGACTCAAAGCAGTGTTCACAGAGTCAAGCACTTCTATGTCTTGCCATGTCAACATAAGGTGTCTTGTAGTTTTATCAGCAGCTAAAAGCTGGGCAGCCTGGAGGGCTCACTAGTGTTTCCATCTGTGGCTAAATGCAGCAACAAACTTCTTGCCCTCTCCAACTGCTCGGTCAATCTTAGGGTCCTTACCTCTTCTTTCTGTAAGACACATAGCACTTAGTTTATTATTCATAGCAAGTATTAATACACTTTAGAGCAGAGGTAGGCACTTTTATCACAGCAGGGCCACAAAAATGTGTTTGTTTGATCAGAGAGCCACATGATCAACATTCATGTCAGCATTTAGTATAATGAGCGATCTGAGTATTAATACAAGAAAGAACAAAGAGTTTTTACAGTAATTTTGTGTTTTTCTTTCATTCTGTGTGTTTGTTGTTGCTTTACTCCTTGTGAAGCATTTTGTTGATTTCTGTAGTCCTTTTGTGTATTTTTCCCATAAAATATATGTTTTTGGAGTCATATTGTGTATTTGTGCTATCATTTTGCATTTTTTTGGAGTAATTATTGTGTATATATGTTGTCGTTTTGTTTGTTTGTGTTAGTATTGTTGGTTTTCATTGTAATTTTTTGTGTTTTTTTTTTGTCTTTTGGTGTACTTTAGTTGTCATTTTCTGTAATTTTGTATATTTTTCTGAGTAATTATGTGTATCCCTGTTGTTGTTTTCTTCCTTTTTGTAGTAGTTTCCATGTTTTTGTCTTGTCTTTTCCTTCCGCATCTGGCCCCCGGGCCGCCGGTTGCCTTTGTATGGTTTAGAGAGTGAAACTTAAGTGTTTAATTTATATTATTGTTACTTCTTTTTTTTACATTATAGAATAGAGCACGCCTGGTAGTACATTTGCATTTTACTTATGTGAACATGAACTATAGTGGTTGCTTATCCATAAAAAGTAGAACCTCAATGTATTGAGTCAAGCATTAAATTCTTTTTTTATTAAAATAATATGATAATTGGGTGAAAATAAACAGACTATAAAAGGATAAAAACAAGGCATAAATCAGAACAGATCAGACTGTAAGTTATTGGTAAATCTAAACATTTATCATGCAAAACACTTGTGGCTAATGCTACCATTTCTTTTTTTAAAATAGTAGGAAAAAAGTTACATATAATGTTATATTGAATTTACCTATTGCAATGTGCATATGATGTCTGAAACAGGAGAGCCTGGTCTAGTTGTTTAGTGCAATGGCTTTCACAACATTTGCCCCGCTGTCTGTCGTCACACACACTTGTTTGTCCTCTTGAAGATCCCATGAGTCAAGGAATTCTTTTAAGCACTTGGCTATATTTTGTCCGGTATGGTCATCGGGGAAAAAACTTGTTTCCGGGCACTTGTTCTGAAACTTCCAGTCTTTGTCAATGTAGTGTACTGTGAGTTTCATGTACCGATCCGTTGTGCGGCTGGACCACGTCTGTGGGAGATGCAAAAAACTCCACAGACTACAGCATGTTTGAAATTTCAGTGTAGACCTCTTCATATACACGTGGCAAGGCGACTTTAGAGAAGTACTTTTTGCGGGGCAGCTTGTAGCGGGGATCAAACAAGTTAAGCATCTGTGTAAATCTCTCTCGTTCGACACTCTGAATGGGCATCATATTCCGAGCCAAACATCGCGTCACTGCATGAGTGAGGTCTTCCCAGCATTAGCTACCTTTTTCATAAGGTGTCCCACTAATTAACGCTGCACCGATTGTTTGCTGAACTAGCAACTGGTGCTTCTGCTTTAAATGGTGGAATAAGTTGGTAAATGGTTGTCATCTTGGGGACCTGACTGCGCATGCGCAAACACGTAAAAACACAGAAGAGCAACGTGCCTTTGAGAGGGGGCGTGGCCTCCCTCTGCCTTACAGTGGAGTGAAAAAAAATAGACTGCAGCTGTTCCAGGAAATTGCGCTGTTTAGTAATTTGGGTTATGAAACACACAAAATGCAGACACTTCCAAACTTATAGGTACTGTAGGCTATTGGAAATTAAAAAATAAATAATTTATAATTATATTATAATTAAAACAAATAATCAAAATATAATTTCACCCTTGGGTAGGCACTGCCTACCTTGCCTACCCTGACGGTCACTGAATACCACCCTGCCTTACGTTGTGGCTCATTTTATGTAGTCACTCTCATCATATCGTGGATTCCCTCTGTGAAACCAGCCTCCAAACAACCAAGAAGTCTTTCCTATTTACCTAGATTATCGACTCTGATTGTTGTTAGTTTGTGTTGATGTGTATGTCTTTATGTGTAGTTTCAATCGAACTCTGTACTAAGCCTGAGAGATAGGACATACAGCAGCATCCCAGCAGCAACTGTAACACAGACGTCTTCAGTCCACTCCATATTCTAAAGCAGTGGTTCCCAACCTTTATTGTCCCGTGTTTCCCCTTTGCATTTTTGTCAAATCAGCTGTTCCCATAGGTGCAGTCCACTTCTAAATCCCCCTAATGTGCATCATTCAGTAGTTGAAGTGATGTCTGTCATTAAGTCCCGTAAACAGCTCTAAAGCCGCTCTAAACAGCATGTTTTTGTGTCTCTCCATGATCTCTGCTGTGAGGTTTGTTCCAGTTTTCACACATCCATAAAAACACATCTTTGTTTGGCTCCACCTCAGATTTGAGAATGCCAATTTTCAAAGTTTATTTTCTAGCCAGTGTTTGTTATACCTCAGTGGGCATGGCCTCCAAACCAGAAATATGTAAGGTCGTAACATTAACGACAATCAAATTCAGCCACATTTATCAACACCCGATAATATGTACGCTAAGAATGGTCAGACACAAATGTTTCATAAATCACACGTGAGTCCTGCCGTCCAGTCTTAGCCATACTGCCCCCAGTGGAGGTTGTGCCGCCCACGGTTCGGCATTGGCTCGTCAGACTGCGCCACCACATCAGACAGCACTGCGATTACCAATGCAATGCAAAA